>NC_056726.1:90286568-90326568 GCF_019279795.1 Protopterus annectens | reverse complement strand
CACTACTGACTTACAGTCTCCACCCAATTCTGGAGTTTTGTCCTCCATGATGTTGGGCTGTCTCCACATGTCCTTCCTGAGAGGTGTTCACACCTACTGTCTGTGAAGCTGTAGCCCCCAGACCTCCATAATCTCCTCCACACAGGCAAGGAAAATGTACAAGGCTTACTTGAAGGACGGAATTATAGCATTGTGTTGCTATGGCATTGACAAATGGAAAGACAACACAGCTGCTCTGGATGCAAGTAGCAAGTGGGTGACACCAACTGGTGCACAGGCCATCACCTGCTCATGAGCGGTACCTACAAAAGGGAAGCTTCTGCCTATGCAACACAGGTCTCAATCTATCTACACAAAGACAGACTGCGACTACTCAAACCTAACAATTTACAATGTTATGAGGAAACTCTTGAGCACTATAACAGGTATGTCAATCATGTAAGCTTGTAATGGAATGCAGAAGGGGAATGCAAAGATTTCAAATGGGACATTAAACACTAGGCCACAACAAGATCTGCTGGACTCAGATACTGTTGTCCAGCACCTATGGCCATTCCCACTTGCCCTGTCTGCATTGACATGAAGCACATTTCTGGCCCTTGAGTTACCCAAGCAAACATCAGCTCATGTACGACTACTATTGGAGTATCTGTTGTCCAGTACTGATTGTGTCTCTGCTAGGCCAGCTACCTGGATTTTGTAATTATCCATATGTCACCTGTGAATGCTACTCTGATACATATACTTGTCTTCAAATGTAAGAGACATGCAGTGGATATAAAAAGTTTAGACACCCTGTTAAAATGACAGGTTTTTGTGATATAAAAAAATGAAACTGCAATAAATCATTTCAAAACTTTTCCCACCTTTAATGTGACCTGTAACCTGTACAATTCAATTGAAAAGCAAACATATCTGTTACGGAAAAAATATAAAAATTAAAAAACATACAATAAGCTGGTCGCATAAGTGTGCACACCCTTAAACTAATACTTTGTTGAAACACCTTTTGATTTAATTACAGCAGTCAGTCTTCCAGGGCAGGAGTCTATCAGCATGGCACATCTTGACTTGGCAATATTTGCCCACTCTTCCTTGCAAAAGTTCAACAAATCTGTCAGATTGCGTGGGCATCTCTTGTGCACAGCCCACTTCAGGTCACACCACAGATTTTCTATTGGATTAGGTCTGGGCTCTGGCTGGGCCATTCCAAAACTTTAATTTTCTTCTGGTGAAGCCATTCTTTTATTGATTTGGATGTATGCTTGCAGTCATTGTCTTGCTGAAATTTGAAATTCCCCTTCATCTTCAGCTTTCTAGCAGATGCCTGAAGGTTTTGGGTCAAAAGTGACTGGTATTTGGAACTGTTCATAATTCCCTCCACCTTGTCTAAAGCCCCAGTGCCAGTGAAGAAAAGCAACCCCAAAGCATGATACTGCCACCACCATGCTTCACCATGGGGATGGTGTTCTTTTGGTAATGCAAAGTGCTGTTTTTGCTCCAAACGCACCTTTTGGAATTGTCAACCTTGGTCTCATCAGATCATAACACATTTTCCCACATGCTTTTGGGAGACTTGATGTTTTGTTCTGCAAATTTTAGCTGGGCCTGGATGTTTTTCCTGTGTAAGAAAAGGCTTCCATCTTGCAACCCTACCCCTTAGTCCAAACATATGGGAGATTGTTGTCACAACCAGTACTTGCTAGAAATTCCTGCAGCTCCTTCAGCGTTGCTGCAGTTCTCTTGGCAGACTCCTGGACCAGTTTTCATCCTGTCTTTTCATCAATTTTGGAAGTATGTCCAGTTCTTTGCAACATCACTGTTGTCCCATATTTTCTCCACTTTTTGATGACTATCTTCACTGTGTTCCATGGTATATCCAATGCTGTCAATTTTTGTACCCTTCTCCTGACTGATACCTTTCAACAATGAGATCCCTTTGATGCTTTGTAAGCTCTCTGCAAACTATTGCTTTTGATGTAGCAGGCAACTGAGTAAATGTCAGGAAAATCCCACTAGGACAGATGAACTTTATTTGGCATTAATCAGAGTCTCTGTAATTGATGTCAGGTGTGTACCCAAGAAGACTGGATGTTGTAATTAAATCAAAAGGTGCTTCAACAAAGTATTAGTTTAAGGGTGTGCACACTTATACAACCAGCTTATTGTAAGTTTTTTATTTTTTATATTTTTCAACTAACAGATTTGTTTGTTTTTCAATTCATTTGTACAGGTTACAGGTCACATTAAAGCTGGAAAAAGATTTGAAATATTGTGGTCTCATTTATTTATATCACAAAAACATGTAATTTTAACAGGGTGTGTAAACTTTTTATAACCACTGTATATAGGGTATCTGCATACTACACAACAGGTGCAGATGTGTGTGTTGAACTGCATGTGATATACTGAGCCCATACCTGACAGCTGTCCAGAGTTTTGCAGACTAATCCCATGTCTGTCTCAGATTTGTAGTCAATGCCTCAGACAGTTGTGTATTGTCTGCCACATCACTGGCAACCCATTAAAGACTGAATCATAACATATTAGCATATATTTGATTGTCAGATGTCATATGCTGCAGAGTAGACCTTTGAATGTGACATCATATTTACTGGCAACTAAGTATGTTTCAGCTAGATTCATAAAGAGACACTATTTACTGGCCTTTGCCCACCCTGATGTGTGCCTTTGTGCAGATGTCTTGCTCTAACAGGAGCTAGGTGTCTTGCCATGAAACCCATGTCAATACAAGCGTACCTTGTTATGTAGGATTCCGATATTTGTGAAGTCACTGACACCTGCTTTGTAGCTGCGGAGAGCACACCAGCCTTACGAGGTCACTCATCCCATCATACAGTTAGACTGCAAATGGAGGCCTGCAAAGCCATAGAAGGTGGAGTGTTGAACATTAGCATACACATACACACCTCCGGGCTGGCCAAACAGTATGATGCACAGGTGACATCCCAACTGCAGTTAACAGTTAACAAAACACCTGCTCAAATCATAGCTAGCTACAGGCCTCCAACCATGACTATGGACACCCACCACACCTATTGGGACCTGCTGGAATCTGTCAAGATTCAGTCATCTACCCTGCTCCTGGGTGACTTCAAATGCCCAACCATAGTCTGCATGACCTATGCCACCAGAATATGAATGCACATAGATTCCTCGGCTTTGTCAATGACAATGCAGTGGATCAGCAGATCAACACTCCTACGACAGGTGGAAATTTCCAGTACCTGGTCCTAGCCAGCATGAGTAGCCACTGTAGCACTCCTACAGTGCCATCCTCCTTGGTAATAGCTGACCACATAGTGATCACTGTTCAGGTCACCATCTCCCCTGCCCCTCTCCTTACAGTGTCAAACAGAATGAACTGTACACAAGTGACTATAAATCCCCTCAGAGCAGGTGGAAGTAGCTGTACAGCCAACGTCCCATTTGTTGGAACTAGCAAGAGTGTCCAGACCCACACTACAATACTATGTGGGCACCTATATAGCTGTATGGACTTAGCAATACCTGACAAAATCATCTCATTCAAGGTAGGGTAAACACCTGTGGTGGACAGCAGCAATACACAAATACCATAATAGGTGGAAACAGTTGCTGGATGGGCCAAGAAGGAACAGGTGTCTGATTGGAAGCAATATCACCTTGGTCTGCACAAGCAAATGAGGTCACAGGTGATGTACCCTAAGGCTGTCGTTGAGTGCAAATTGGACACATCCACCAAGGCCAATCAGTAGGCCTTCCACAAGTGTCTGCAATTCCAGAGGCAACACACAAATCTGCTTTGTAGTGGTGGTCAATAACACCACATACACATATGGCATAGATACAGACAACTGGCTGCAGACAGTAAAGTGTAAACATCACCCCCCTGTCCCCCATTGGTGCACATGTGCATGTACAGCACCTGCCCCCCCCTCATCATCAGGAAGCAGGTCAGTAATGCCCTCTCAAAGGCAACACACAGTGGTCTCCATAGGCCTGATACCATCCCTGGCTACATTCTACATGAACACAGGCATGGGCTCTCAGATCCATTCTGTACTGTGGTCAACCACAGCCTGAGCACAGGTGTCATCCCATCTGCACAGAGGACAGCCGCTGTCATCCCTATACAGAAAGGCAGAGCAATCCACCAACCCAGCCAATATTATGCGCATCAGCCTAACTAGTCTGCACTGCAAGGGCATGGAAGGCAATATCAAGAACATTATGAACAGGGACATCGACAACATCGAAATGCGTGGGCCCACACACCATGGTTTGTCAAAGTGAGATCAGGCCTCTTAAACATGGTCAGCCTCTGTGAAGTGTTCAACAAACATGGGGATGAGGGGAAGATGGAGAACAATGCCTACCTTCACCTAACCCATTCCTCTCACACTAATCCCCAGGCGGACAGGATACATACAGCTACACAGCTAGGCACCAACCTGTAAGTTACCAGATGGGTAGCTAACTGCCCCAATGATAGTACCCACTCAGTCAAAGTAGTGGAACCCACCTCTAGTAGTACATTCATCCACAACAACGTACCCCAAGGATCGGTCTTGGGGCCTCTACTGTTTGAGAGGTACAGGACAAAAGCAGTGGTGTATCTGATCAGGTGTACAGATCTTGCAAGCTGGCCACTGTCTTACATTCCCCTCCTGATGTGAGCATCCCCCAAGAGCCACACAACCAATTACTGACTGGTGCAAGAAGCATTACTACAAATTGAATGCCAGGAGAGGCATCATTCCTCCTGTTGTGGCAGATGTCATCCACACTAAGTATGACAGTAATAATGTACTGAGCATGCAATCAGGTTTGAGGTGACTTTTGCACCAAGGTTGGTAGCAATCTGACATTTTCTAACAATTTGGGAACCATTGCATGGTAGGCCATCTACATGGCCCACCTCACAAATATGGGTATGCCATAGGTAGGCCATAGGTAGATGTAAAGTGAGGGCAGACCTCTAGAGTATTGAGCAGTACTGTTGTGAAAAATAGAAGCCTATGCAGTTGTTAATGGACTTTTCTTCTCTCCCCCCACCCCTCATCTGCATCACTAATTATTGTTCATATACTACGGGTATATTTTTACAAAACCTATTATTGGGACATGTGCTTCATTATTGTTCATATAATTAATTGGTTGCATGTTAACATACCTTGTTAAAATACCATTGTTGGTGGCCTGTTGCTGTCATTTTTACTGGCATGCTGTTACAATACTTACTGTTGTTCCATTTATGCATGTGTTCTCTTTGCTATGCAACTATTTCACATCTGTTGTTTTGGGTTAATTGGAACATCCATGCATGCTGTTAAAACTAATATTGAAATGTTTTGTTCATGACTAACCAATATATCTTGGAAAACCTCAACACCATATCATGTTTGGGAAGGCCGATCCCAACAGATCCACCTGTCCTTCCCCATCTGGCCATAGAACTGGGCCACATCACATCAAGGACCCACCCTGGAACTTCATCTTCTGCAGGCACAGCACCACCTGGGTGTGGGCACGGAGATGTGTCCATCACCCACCGTCAGTTCTGAGGGGTATGGTACACAGTGTCATCTGCTTTGAGTTGGGTGGCCATCTGTGCCAGATGGAGGGCCACCAGGCACACCTTGAGAAGCAGGCTGCCCCTCATGTCCAGCCCCCAGCACAGCCACTGCCAGGGGCTGTGAAGGTGTAGTGGTGACTGCTTGCAGGTGGGGATGTCAGTCCCATTGTATGCATATGGGGGCTCATGGGCCTCTGATTCTCAACCACCCACCCTATCTAAGGTGTTTACCCCCCACATGTGTCATACACCACCCCTGTCTGCTGTCTTGTCTGTCTCCCTACCCAACCTACCTCCCCAAACATACCTGCAATCCTTCCCCAACATCCCACTCTCACCTTACAAAAAGGGCATCTGTAACAAAAAAGAATATTGCCCATACTGGACACATGTAATCCAGTCCAATTGGCTTGACAACACAGTTCTGTTGTCCTCATCCCTCTCTCTGGGGTTTTAGTGTCCAAATTCACCTCCAAATTCTGTACAAATGCACAGCTGTTGCTATATAAGAAATGGACAGCTATGGACCTTCCCTACACCCATCCTGCACATCCCTAGCTATTTTTAATATTATTTTTCTATCTGCATGCCCCTTTTTCACCACTTTCCTATCACCCCTTTTTTCTTTTCTTTTAAAGAAATTAGCATGGGTATAAGTGTGAGTAAGCAGGAGTAAGCAAGTTTGTGTGATGCTAAGTGAAGGCAAAACGGATTAAGCATCTCCACGGCAAACCATATCTTGGCATTGCTTAGCATCATGCAAATCCATGCAAACCTGCTTAAAGCCAATTAAAACTGCTTTAATCACTCTGTCTCCATCAGCCCCTGTTCTGCCTAGCAGCAAAATAATGAGCCCTGCCAAGTCTCAAGCCCCAAAGCCTGTACACTATAGTCAGAGTAATGTTCCACTACACCATAGGTTCATAGGTTCATAGGTTGGTACTAGGCTATCAGCCCTAGGGCCTATAACATCATTTAAGCTATAGGAATTTCTGATGCTTTTTCAAGCATATCATGCAGTAGAGTCATTTGACATTAGGGAAAAGCTCTCTGGAATTACTCAGGTTTTGTATATATATATAGGTATATATATATATGTGTGTGTGTGTGTGTGTGTGTGTGTGTGTGTGTGTGTGTGTGTGTGTGTGTGTGTGTGTGTGTGTGTGTACATAACATGTAGTGCAGTCATAACTCAGAACCATACCTCTCAACCTCTTAGTGCAAGACATCTGGGCAAAGGCTGTCAAAATGGGGGGGACAATGGGCCAAAACTAGGGGCATATTTTAAATATTGCTATTATAAATGTAGAAAGTTGCTAGAGTAATAGGGTTTGTTTCAGCATACATTTTCTGAAGGATATTAGGTCTGAAACAGAAATGTATGCCATCATTTACTGACAGAAATCCTCAGATCATCACAGTGATTTACTAGAGAACTACAAATAATTTGTGGAACAGACCAAAAATGTGAGCAATAAACCTGGACATTCTGAAACAATCCAGCCAGTTGATAGGTATGCTCAAAACCCCTTAGTGCAACGAATCTGGAACAAGCCTAACAAAGTAGGGGGAGAAAGCCATGAAAATAGAGGCATATCTGAAATACTTAAATAGATAAGCTGTGACAGTTGCTGCAGTAACACCATCTGTTCTAACATATATTGACTGAAATAGTACAAGTGCAAGACACAGATGCTTCTCATTACTTAGTGACTTAAATCTTCACAGCATCCCACTGATTTGTTAGAAATACACAACACTTATGGGGACCAGAGCAAAGATATGAGCCAGACAATTGGACATCCTACGCATATCTGGCCATAACATGACTTTAGGGAAACTACAGTGAGCTGCTAAGCATGTCACCAAGCACCATTCAAATTACAGTCAGACTGACACAACACTACACCAAATTAGCTATGGGGAATTACACATGGAAATATATCAGGCACTAGAGGGATGTAAAAGTAGTGAAAAACAGACACCGGTGTGAAAGTGCATACCCACAACCAATTTCACCACAGTCACAGTGACATACCAGTAAGCCAAATGAACACTAGAGTATAATGACTGTGTGAACAAAAATATCATGTTTGCCACTCATTCACTACCCCTACATATAGTGCCCCAAGTCACAGTGTAGTACGAATCCTGAGATGGTACGGGACATGTCTCTGTCTGCCCCTACAAACATATACAGCCGATAGACCACCATAAACTGGAGCAGCATGCACAGTCAGATAGAAAAGGAGTCATGACACTTACATCTACTCTCCTCCCTACACAACCCAACTAACATTTACACACTACACTGCTACACTATCCTGCCAGTCTGTTAACAATTGCCAGACATACACAGACATCTCAGCTGTACAGATTCCCACAGAATGTCCAGGCTTTGTCCTCATATATATGGCCTCTTCCTCATAATATGTCTGGCAGTCTGCTACATCACTGGGATGATATCAGGAATGAAGGCACTGAATAATGATATGCCATAACTATCAACCTCTTACTGCATGACATCTGGACAAAGCCTGACATAATTGGGGGACAGAGGCCTGCAAATAGGGGCATATTTGAAGTATTGCTTTTATAAACTGAAAACAGAGTTTGTTGCAACATATCTTTTCTGAGGGATATGAAGTCAGAAACACAAATGGATGTTAGCATTGACTGACTGCAATCCCAGAGTGTGCTACTGATTTGCCAAGGACAAAAACTGTCTGAGGAACAGACCAAACATAAGAGTCAAACCTCTGGACATTCTGTGGATAGCCCTACAGTTGAGAGTTATGTCAACCACATAACACTGTCAGTGTTAAAATCACACAGAAAATCCATGTCCACACAAACCCTGTTAAACTAGCATCAATCCAACTGTATAACAGCAATACTTACATTATGTCCCTAAGTCTAAAACCTTCTCCCCCATTTTGTTGACCTGTCTCCACATTTTTTGTTGTAAGAGGTATTTTCAACTACCCTCTGTGATGCTGTTGTCCACACACCTTCATGATGTCCACCTCACAGACAAGGAAAAGCGGCAATGCCCACGTGAAGTACTGAATTATAGGAGTGTGTGGTCATGCTATTGGCTATAGGAATAACAACACAGCTGTTCTGCATGCAATTAGCATGTGAGGGACACTGATTGGTGCACAGGCCAACACCTGCTCATGAGCATCAAGTACAAAAGGCAAGCTGCTGCCTATGAAAAACAGGTCTATATCTCTACATGTGTAGAGAGAGAGAGAGAGAGAGACAAAAACAGAAACCGAAACCAATAATGCTTGGAAAAAAAAGGTATGTCAAACAAGTAAGCATGTAGTGGAATGGTGTAGGGGGTATGCAATAATGGGAAGTAGGATGTTAAACAAATATGTCTCTACAAGACTTGCTGTACTGATATGTCACTGATCAGCACCTATGGCTATATCATCTGGATCTGTCTACAGTGACATACATCGCAGCTCAGGCCCCTGAGTCACCCCAGGAAAGGATGACTCACATATGACTACTACTGGAGTGTCTGTTGAACAATACTGACTGTGACACTACTAGGCCAGCTAGGGGGATGTCATAAATATCCATATGTTACTTGCCAGTACAGCTATGATACACATGCTTGTCTTACAAATCTAAGAGACCTATACAGGGTATGTGCATAGTAAACTACTGTTGCAGACGTGTCTGTTGAACTACATGTGATATACTGAGCTCATACCATTCAACTGTCTGGTGTTATGCACACTGATCATATGTGTGCCTCATATTTGTAGTCATTTACTCATAGAGTTGTGTTATGTCTGGCAAATCATTGGCAAGTCTGGGAAGACTGACATTAGAACATAATAGCATACATATGAGTGTTGGACATCCTCCAGGGTATTTCTGTGAATGCAAAGCCTACTATGCTATCAATTTCTTAAGTGTGTTACAGCAATATTAATAAAGTGTCACTAATTTTGGACCATTGTCCCCCATTTATGTTTGTCATCCTCCAGATGTCCTGCTCTTACAGGTTGAAAGGTATGACTTAGCAGCAGGAGTGTAAAGACAGTGTGCCATACTGACATAAAACAGAAATGTATATCAGGTAATACTTGTGCACATGTATATATAAGTAGGTGTAGATGGAAGCCTCAAAATAACAGACATGTGATGCAAAATGTCAGGTAAATAAGCTGTACATGTTGTACACATGTGTAACCTTAGTTTGTGTGTATCCAACAGACATACATTTCTAAGGCTACTGGTTGTTACATTGCCCTGACACATATATGGGTATTAGAATAAGCATGATTATCAGGTTGAAAATGGAGAGGTGTCCAACTGTGTTATGACCTTGTGTCCATACCTACTGTAAACAGCTATATGAGCACCTACATAGCTGTATGGACTCAGCAATACCTGACTCGTAAAACCTGCCTTCACCAAGGTAGAGTAATCCCCTTTGCTGGAAAACAGCAATACACAAACCACATAATCGGTCACTATATTGGCTCTACAGGGCCAAGTAGAAACAGGCACCAACCTGGAAGCAAGTCAACCTGTGTCTGAACAAGCATATAAGGTCACAGGTGAATTACTGTAAGGCTAACTATGAGTACAAATTGGACACATCCGCCAAGGCCAATCAAAAGCCCATCTTCACTATGTCTTCAATTTTAGAGGCAACAACCCAACCCACCCTGCACTGGTGGTCAATCACACCACATACCCAAACATAGCATAGCTATAGCCAACCCACTGCAGACAGGTTAAGGGAAAACATCACCCTACTGTCCCACCATCAGTATAGGTGGATATGCACAGCACCCACATCCCTCCCATCATCATCAGTGAGCAGGTCCATAATGCCTAATCAAAGGCAACAAAAGTAAGTCTCCATGGGACCTGATAACATCCCTGTCTGCATCCTACATGAACTCAGGCATATGCTCCCAGCAACATTAAACACTGTACGGAAGCAAAGCCTGAGCACCATTGACATGCCATTTGCAAGGAAGATGGCCACTGTCATCCCTCTAAAAAAAGGTGAATGATGAATGGTGGATTATGCAATTTACTGTTCCTCATTGGGGGAACATGACACTTCAGGACCAGGAGTGCAATGCAAACTCATACTGTGATGATAGATGACGGGTATGATGTGGTCGTAAGTGGTGGCTAATGCTAGTCAGTGATGATGTGCAGGTTATGTAAATAATGTTGACCAATGTATGAGGTCCTGTGATGTGTTTCCCTGTTTATGTCTTCCAGGTGAAATACAGCATGCAAGACAGCCAGCATACACTGCACCTGAAATTGTGGCCATTAACGATATGATAATCCAGCACCATGGGGTGATGTTTGGCCATAGCCAACAGAATCTGTGGGAGCAGACCACCCTGTGGGAGGAGCTCATCTACAGAGTAAACAACTTGGGCCTCCATGGGCACACATACAATCAGATCAGGCATCGGGCGACTGATCTGATACACCATGCCGGGCAAATGGCTGCTGCTGTGGCTAGGGACTGTACCACCACAGGTAGGGGTCCTGCTACGCAGGCCCCACTTACACCAATGAAGGAGCTCCATGCCAATCTTGGAGCAGCCACCACACACCAGCAAAGTCAACACACACAAGTCGTGGAGGTGGGTGGCACCCAGACAACAGACGAGATGCATCCAGGTAAAGTCCCAGTGCACATCAATTGAATACTGTAACAGTCATACTGGCTTCCGTAGAGCATCTAGATGTATATGTCAGGTCAAACTGCATTTGTGGGTGGGGTTTTGTAATGCACACAAGTACACATCTATGGTGAAGGACAGCAAACTGTGTAGTATCAGAGCTTGTACTGTACATGTGCAGAAAAATAGCATTTGCCTTATACCAATGCCGCATGTGAGTCTGCTGACAATACCTCTCCCCCACAAATATATAGGTACCTCTGGTCTGGATGTGGGACAACAGCCTAAAGCAGGTGAGTATGGTTATTGTCCTGTTGTGGTTCACCAATACCCCAGGCATGTTAAGCTCATGCATTTTCCCATGCACACAACTGTTACTCTTAGCTGTAGTGCAATATGTGCATGTTCACTTGTGGTGTGGTTAACTGCTTTGCATCAAAGTGGTCATCACAGGGGCCTACTTTCAGGAGAAGTAACATGTCTGTAGCATACCTCACAACTTGTCAGTGCAAGAAATCTAGACAAAAACTGACAAAATAGGGGAACAAAGGGCCAAAATTAGGGAGATATTTTAAAAGTACTCATACAGTGCATATAAAGTGTACACACCCCTGTTAAAATGCCAGGTATTTGTGATATACAAAAATGAGACCACAATAAAACCTTTCACAACTCTTCCCACCTTTAATGTGACCTATAACCTGTACAATTCAGTTGAAAAACAAACAAATCTGTTAGAAGAACAAGTATAAAAAATAAAAAATGTACAATAAGCTAGATGCCTAAGTGTGCACAGTCTAAAGCTAATACTTTGTTGAAGCAGCTTTTGATTTAGTTACAGCATTACATCTTCTTGGGTACATACCTGCCATCAATTACAGAGACTCTTTGATTAACAACAAATAATGGTCAGCTGTCCTAGTAGGCTTTTTCTGAAATTTACTCAGTTGCCTGGTACAACAACAGCCATGGTTCACAGAGAGCTTGCAAAGCATCAAAGAAATCTCATTGTTGAAAGGTATCAGCCCAGAGAAGGGTATAAAAACATTTCCACAGCATTGCATATACCATGGAACATGGTAAAGACAGGCATCAAAAGGTGGAGAAAATATGGGACAATTGTGACATTGCAAAGAAGTGGATGTCCCTCCAAACTGGATGAAAAGACAAGAGCAAAACTGGTCAGGGAGGCTGCCAGAAGATGTATAGCAACACTAAAGGAGTTGCAGGAATCTTTGGCAAGTACTGGTTGTGTATTACATGTGACAACAATCTCCCGTATACTCCATATGTCTTGCCTATGGGGTAGTGTTGGAAGATGGAAGCCTTTTCTCACACAGAACAACTTCCAGGCCTGGCTAAATTCTAAAAAACAATACACCAAGTCTCCCCAAAGCATGTGGGAAAATGTGTTATGGTCTAATGACACCAAGGTTGAACGTTTTGGCCACAATTCCAAAAGGTTTGTTTGGCACAATAACACTGAGCATAACCAAAAGAACACCATCCCCATGGTGAAACATAGTGATGGCAGTGTCCTGCTTTGAGGTTGCTGTTCATCAGCTGGAACTGGGGCTTTAGTCAAGGTAGAGAGGATTATGAACAGTTCCAAATACCAGCCCTTTTGGCCCAAAATCTTCAGGTGTCTGCTAGATAGCTGTAGATGGAGAGGAATTTCACCTTTCAACACGCCGATGACACAAACCATGCATCCAAATCAGACATTCAATGTTTTGGAATGGCCCAGCCAGAGCCCACACCTTCATCCAATAGAAAATCTGTGGGGTGACCTGAAGAGGGCTGTGCACAAGAGATGCCCTTGCAATCTGACAGAGTTGAAGAGCTTTTGAAAGGGAGAGTGTGCAAATATTGCCAAGTCAAGATGTGCCATGCTGATAGACTCCTTCCCAAGAGGAATGAATGCTGTAATTAAATCAAAAGGTGCTTTAACAAAGTATTGGTTTAAGGATGTACACACTCATGCAACCAGCCTTCTTCTTCTTTTGGCTTTTCCTGATTAGGGGTCGGCACAGCAGAACTCCGGTCCGCTAATGATTGGCAGTAGATTTGTACGGTGCCAAGGTGCCAGCTCGACGGCCAACCTTCAACGAAGGCATGCCCATGCATGCATGTCTTTCAAATGCCACTCAACCATGTGGAGGACATGCAGACTCCACATAGAAGGCACTCCAGCCGATAATCGAATGGGAGAACCTCTTGCTGTTAGGCAACAACGCTACTGCTGCACCACCATGGCTATCCTTTTGTACGCATTTCATTTACTACATGTTACCCCTAACTAATGTGTATGCTCTTCAATTGGATTGCACAGGTTATAGGTCACATTAAGGGTGGGAAAAGTGATGACATGATTTCTGTGGTCTCATGTTATATATCACAAAAACATGGCATGTTAACAGGGGTGTGTACACTTATATCTACTGTGAGATTAGAAAGTTGTTAGAATAACTGGATTTGTTTTAACATACATTTACTGCAGGTTTTGAAGTCTGCAACTCAAATTATGTCATTAAGTAGTGATGCCAATCCTCAGATCATCCCAGTAATGTGTCAGACAAACACAGGATTTATGAAGAACAGACCAAAAATATGAGCCACACATCTAGACATTCAGCAAAACTCTCTACAGTTGAGAGGTATGTTCTGTAGGAGTTGCCATTGTGCTATACAGGTGGACATCAATAATGTGTACATAGCTGCAATGTGTGCTAGGTGAAGGCCCATCAACTACTCACACTACTCATGTATCCCAGAGGTGTATATTAGTAGTAACATTAAGTGGAAAGGGCTGCAATGCATGATGTTGAAAGCCTGTCCAGAGAGTGTATGTTGTGGTCTGATTCTGTGTTGTGAATGTCACCCAGTTGGCTATTGTGAGGTCTGTGTAATGTTTTTTTGCCACCTCACCTGTGTGTGTGTGTGTGTGTGTGTGTGTGTGTGTGTGTGTGTGTGTGTGTGTGTGTGTGTGTGTGTGTGTGTGTATCAGCAAACCTCATAATACAGGTATTAATTTACATATGTTGTCTTCTCCTCACAGGTGGACATGGTGGTTGTGGTCCTTCCCACTCAGAATCTGATGTCAGTGTCTCTGCAGACTCTGACAATGATGGTGGTCCTACTGAGGCACAGGTGGGGTTGTCAGGGGCAGAATCTGTGCCATCAGTTGGCATCCCACAGTCAGCCAGAATGTCCCTGCACACAGTTACAATGCCCACATATACCCTGTCCCTAGCAACCACAGATAATAGACAGTTGGCTAGTGGTGGCATGGAATAGGCTAGTGTGGTGACTATGGCAAGTGTGAGTGTAGACACTAGCCATAGCCAGAGTGCATGCGAGGTCCCATACAGACAGATGGACAAGGGTGACAGCACATGATTTGGGCTGTCATGCATGCATAGGCACATAGTGAATGCAACACCAGACAAATACTCAGGGTCTTGGATGTAACACTTCCTGGCTTACATGACAACATACATGACCTTGTTGAAGCCACACATCAAAACACAGAGGTCATGAATAGATGGTGGGGTGAGACCTTGACAATCCTCGACCATGGAATGTCTGTGCTGCAGCATGTGGTGGGAGATGGGCATCAGTCATGTGGATGTAGGTTAGCACCAACATCAGCTGAGAGTCTATGTGGCCATGCACCTTCACACTCCCATATTGGTAGTGCCACCAGCACTAGCGAAGGGTGGGTGCTGTCCACACCACAATGGAGCAGGTCATGGGCACATGGTCCTGGCCGATCCCATCAGAGACACAGAACCAGCAGACAGCAGTCACCATCGGGAAGCAGTACTGCATCTGGCTTTGGGCCTGGTCATGCCAGTGTGACCCCTGGCAGGACCAGGTCATGAGTCGATGGCTGGAGACAGTTAACTGTACACCCTGCCATGTACAGTCCACAGCTATCCACCATATCACTGTGTAGGGCAGTCACATGGCATGGCTATGTGCATACAAACACACACACATCACCATCACAGCCAGGTCACCTCCAGACACACACACACCACCTCTGCATGGCCCATTCATAGAACGCCCCACCAAACACACACACATGATGTCAACTGTATGGTCCAGCCTATGCTTCAGGCAAACCCACACAACACCCCGTGCATATGATGATACCTGTGCCACATCCCTGTCATCCATACACTGATGCAGGGACATGCTAATATGGTTCTGATGCACAGGGTGAATTCAGTACAGTTTAGCTATGTAATGCTGTGTAAGGTGCTGTCAGCTGGCAGTTGTAATGGGTACACTTCAGAGTATGTGTACCTTTTTAGCCATGATGCATTATTGGTGTTAGTAACACTGACTGAATGTAGTCTCATATGCTGTATTCTGTTTTTGTTCTAGGTGTCTGTGTATCCGCAGGATGTGGCCCTGCAGACATTGCCAACGAGGGGTATGGCAAAGTGGTAACACATCGACCATGTCATAGCCAAAGTACAGCTGTATATGTTCACATTTACCAGGTCTGTGTAATAGTGATTGTATCTGCCACAGAGCTTATAGGGATGAGGGATGAATATAGGTAAGTCTGTGGTGGCTGACATCAGCAACTCTTGCAAAGTGGACAATGGTAAGTGTAATGAGTGGAACACACCTCAGATTGGTAAAACCCACACCCCCAGAGGATATTGTGTTGACCAAACACACAGAGAATATTGTTTCCACACATGCAAACATGCACAGGATCACAGTTGCCAGTGTTGGGTATGGAGCCCCTACCAATCTAGTTAGTGGTACTGCAGTGTTATGCAGTTATCCCAGGTGGCACAGAACTAATAGTGTGATGACTGTTCCAAGGTACCTGCAAGTGAATAACATCACATGCTCTTGTGAGGTATGGCAATGGGGGGTGAACTGTGTGGGAAAGGAATCATCATACTGTCACCTATGAGTCTACACACTCACAAAAACTGCTATACACACCTATGCACACACACACACACACACACACACACACACACACACACACACACACACACACACACACACACACACATTTGCCAGTACTGATATTAGTAGCCCTGCCTATCATGTTATTAATTCCATACTGTTATATAGCTGTTGCAAGTGGCATGGGGCTTATAGGGCTGTAGGTTATCTACAAATACCTCTACAGTAGATGTAAATAGCAGCCTTTGTAAAGTGGACCTTGGGATGTGCACTGGGAGTACCATGGCCTAAAAATGTAAAACCCACCCCCAATGGATATAGTTCTCACTCAAACACATATACAGGATACAGTTCACACACACACACACACACACACACACACACACACACACACACACACACACACACACACACACACACACACACACACACACACACATACACAGTTGCCAAGTTGAGGATTAGAACCCCTACCTATCTAGTTATTGCAAATACGGTGTTATGCATTCATTGCACGCACCACGGAGCTTATAAGCTGAAGAGTATCCCACGGTTCTTCTAAGGTGAACAACATCACCAGTCCTTGTAAAGTATGGCAATGGGCATTGTACTGGGAGAGTGAGGCCTCAAAATGCTGCATTTTACAAATATGCACACAAACACACATATTTTCCAGGACTCAGATTAGAACCCCTAACTATGTAGTCATTGGTACTATAGTGTTATGCAGTTACCGCATGCACCACAGAACTCATAGGTTGAAGAGTGCCCCATTGTACCTATACAGTGAATAACATCCCCAGCCCTTGTAAAGTATGGCGTCTGTCCATATAGGACAAGTGATTAAGGCATACAATCCTCTTTGTGAGGTACTTTTGCAGCCTCTCCAGTTATTGCAGGTGTAAATGGACCATTGTACTCGATGAGTGGCCTAACAAGGGAAGAGTAGAGGGAGACAATGACCTCTTTCTTCCTGGATGCAACACCCTTAGTAATGATGTACCACATAGAAGGACTTTCTGACTACAGTGGCACTGTGGTGGTCAACAGAGAGGTTGCTGTCAGCCTGTGTTCCCAGTTCTCTTATCATGACTTCTGTGTTCAGTGGACTACCATCACTGTAGTGATTCATGGGAATCACATTGTTCCCAAAGGGGATGACAACACATTTTCTGGCATTGAGATTAAGTCCAGGGTACTGACAACAGTTGTAGGTCTCAATTCAGGGCTTTCTGGAGGATGTCAACATCATTGGGGAGATAATAATAACATCCACCTTGCAGTCATCTGCAAACGTTGTCAGCCAGAGTCCCTTCATGTTGGCCTGGACTTCAGAGGAGTAGATACCGAACATAAGGGGACCCACGACCCGACCCTGTGGTACTCCACTCATAACTGGTCGGCAGTGTGACATGGAGTATACTGCTTTCCCACTGCGGGTTCTATCTGAGCCTGTTTGCAACCCACCTAGTGATATAGGGGTTGATGCCTGGCTGAGTGTGTTTGTCTATGATTCCTGAATGGGGAATAGTATCAAAGGATTAGAAGCCCTGCCTAGCTTGTTATTTATTCCATACTATTACATAGTTATTTCGCATGGCACATAGCTTATAGGGCTACAGAGTGTCTACAGCTACCTCTACAGTGGATGACAACAGTGGGCCTTGTAAAGTGGACAATGGGACGTATACAGGGTGGACCAAAACAAAACATTGCAAAACCCACCTCCCAATGGATATGGTTCCCAACCAAACACACACACTATACTGTTCTCACACACAGACACACACACACACACACACACACACACACACACACACACACACACACACACACACACACACACACACACACACACACACACACACACACACACACACACACACACACACACACACACACACATTTGCCAGGACTGAGATTAGACCTCCTACATATCTAGTGATTGTTACAACAGTGTTATGCATTTATTGCACATACCACAGAGCTTATAGGGTGAAGGGTGTCCCAAGGTACTTTTAAGGTGAGGAATATCACCAGCCCTTGTAAAGAATGACAATGGGAGATGTACTTGGTGAGAAAGGCCACAGAATACTTTAACCGACAGATATACAGACATGCAAACACATTCATACTTGCCAGGACTGAGATTAGAACCCCTACGTACCCAGTTATTTGCACTACAGTATTGCACAGTTATTGCACATGCCACAGAGTTTATAGGGCTGAGGGCTGCCCAAAGGTACATCTAAGATGACTGACATCAGCAGGACTGCTAAAGTAGGGCAATGGGAAGTGTACTAGGTGTGAATGGGCTCAAAATCTTTAACCTACAAACACACACATTCACACACACTTTTACATTTGCTATGACTGAGATTCAGGCCCCTACATATCTAGTTATTTATATTATAGTGTTATGCAGTTATCACATGCGCCACAGAGCTTATAGGGTTGAGGGCTGCCCAAAGGTACTTTTAAGGTGACTGACATCAGCAGGACTGCTAAAGTAGGGCATTAGGAAGTGTACTGGGTGGGAAAGGACTAAAACACTTATTCCTAGACACTCAACCTCTCCCCCACACCCCCACACTTACATATGCCGAGACTATAATTAAGATGCCTACTTATCTAGTTATATTTATTTTAGTGTTACACAGTTATCACATGTGCTGTAGAACTTACAGGACTGAAGCTAGTCCAAAGGTACTTCTAAGGTGAATGACATCAGCAGATTTTGTAAAGTAGGGAAATGGGAACTGTACTGGGTGGGTAAGGCATCATAATACTTAGACCAACAGACACACAAAGGTAGGCAATGTGATATTACAACCCCCACCTCATTACTATCAGACAATGATTCTCATCTTCATGCTGGCACATGCCAGTGGTTACAACTGGTATGCAACTGTCTGCAGCAGGACATCACTCTCTGCCATTCAGGGTATCCCTGTGTATGACTCCCTCTGTGTGTGTGTTTCTCTGCGTGTCTCACTCTATCACTATCTGTCTCTCTCTTTTCCCCATGTCTATGTATGTGCATGCTTGACATATTTAATATGTTGGCCATATATATGTGTATGTATCACATGCAACAGATTCAGTTATACCACATATGGCCACCTACAGCTGGCTGTGGGTAATCCTGTCTGATGGGTGTGTGTGGAGACAGGTGTACATAGTTGTGTGTATGGAAATACATCTGCACAATACATATATATATATATATATATATATATATATATATATATATATATATAGTCGGTTGTGATTTCAGACATGGGGCTTTATTTCTCTAAATGTAGGAGCATGTCCAGTATGACCTTCTTTAGTAAGTGTGGTAATCCATTCCAGGAATAGTTGTAACTCCAGTCCAGAGTGTTGTGTGCTACAGCCATACCTTGCAACCTGTTTGTGCAAGATATCTGGAGATAACCTGTCAGTATGGGGAAACAATGGCCCAAACATAGCTTTTATTAATGTATGTGTTGCTTGAATTACAGGGTTTGTTTTAGCAGACATTTTCTGACTTATGTAATGTTTCACACTGTAATGTATTGTGTCATTACCTACTGACAGATATAAGCAGATCTTCACAGTTATTTACCAGAGAAATATGAGATGGAAGATGCAGAGGCCAATATTATGAGGGAAAGGCTAGTCCTTCTTGCACAATCCGGCCAGTTGGGAGGTGTGGCTACAGCTGATTGACTGATGATGCTGTGTAAAAGGTCCAGGACCTTGGTGATATACTGGCTGGGATCTCCTGGTTGTGCGGTATTCGTCTTACCTGAAAGGTCATATTGTGGTATGGCCATAACTTTCAACTGTACAGATTCTCACAGATCATTCAGATTCATGCCTCACATATCTGGTCAGTTTCCCTTCACATTGTGGTTTTCTAGCAACTTTGTTGCAAATCACTCAGGGTTGCAGTCAGAGAATAATGACCAAACATTAGAGTTTCAGACTTCACACCCTTCATGACATCCCTGCTACTATAACACCCCTCTGTTATTCTATCAGCTTTCTAACATTATGAGAGCATTATTTCAAAATTGTCCCTATATTTGGGCCTTTATCCCACTATTATGTATGGCTTTGTCCAGATTTCTTACTCTACAAGGTTGAGAGGTATGCTACTAGCATTTAACGGCATGGCCTTTCATTTGCATTTTGTTGATGGTGTTATGTTGGTACTATAGACCCCATGACATTCCCTACATCAGCACTTTGGGTGAGGCATGGGCCTTTGCCAAAAACCTGTAGGCCATGTGAGACTGCTGCAGGCCATCTATAGCATGGCATTGAGTTCTGTCACTCATATGTTCCCAGGGTGCCAGGCAGTGGATCCCCTTGAGGTGACAATGGTAAGTGAGTGGGGTGTTACTGACAATCACTTTCTGTTCTTATTGATCCATCACTCTGGGTGACAGCAGGATGCTGCTTATGGCTAGGGACATATCTGCATGAGACACATATTCACCACACTGCATCATGTCTGTCTTTCTATAGTCCATGAGGTACTTCTGACATCATTCACACTACCATGGACCAGGCTAGTGTGATACCTGTACCTGTTGTGGGGTGACTTGAGTGCATGTGTAATATGGCAGATTATGGCACCTGCCAAACAAGTAATCGTGACTTTATCCTTATCCTGCATGATGTGTGGCACATCTGTGTCTCATAGATGAGTCTTCTATGAGTAACATACTGTGTGTATGGTAAGGCCTTAGTGTTTGCAGGACACTGGTGTGTGGAGTATAAGTGGTCTGAGGTGTGTAGGTTTGGGAAGTTCTCATGTGTTTTTGCCTCTGAGGTGTCCTTTACTTGGGGTTTGATTTGTTGTGGACCTCCACTTATGTGGGAATGTTTGGTGTATTAAGGTGATGCTTACTGACTGCATACACTGCAGGGCACCTATGTTACTGCAAAATGTGCCCTGTTGTGCACATTCTCCATTTGTCTGGCCAGTGGTTCCCTTCCCATTATGTGTGTCTCTTTATCCTTCTGTAGTCTGGTCACAGGCTTTGCCCACAGTAGCTGTTGTTATGTATTTGTAATTCTGGTGTGAGCATGGTAAATGCCATAACATCTCACACAAGGTTATGGACTAAACACCTCTGAGCATACCTATTTGGCAGGTTGTCCATCATTGCACTACTACATCTACTGGGGTCCTCAGACAGTTTGTGTTTCTTTATTATGTGGCTACATGTTGGCCTAGCTGTCAAACTGTAACTGATTCTGACATCTGGACAAGCCCACATATGACAGTCAGACGAAGGCCCACACGAGGACAGGGTGTTGATACTGTTCTGCCATACATAGAAAGTTGGGGGACCAGTTTGTTACTTGCTTGCTTTCACTTATGGGTGTGACATCTGCTTTTCCAATTTCTGCCATTGATGTTTTGACATGACCTTTTCTTGTTTTGCAAATACTTTGCAGGTGAATGCAATGTTAGGACAAGCAGAACAGATATATGAGACATACTTGTGCTCCTTCTGTGACAACCTGCCATTCCAGGGGTATGGCTGTTGGCCAGTGACATGTTGTTAGTGCTGACACAGTAAGGTGGCAGCCTTTTATGACCTGCCAGTACACTGACCTTTGCATACCTGCTGTGCTACTAGGCACCATATGTGTCTACGTATGAGAGTCAGACATCTGAACAAAGCCATAAGTAATTATGTGACAAAGGCCTAAATATAGGGACCATTTTAACTATTGACCTTACAAACCTAGAAGGGTGATACAATAACAGATTTTGCATTAGCATGCATTTTCTACAGGGTATGAAGTCTGACACACTGCAATCCATCATTTTCTGACTTTAGACTTTCATGGTCTGTCAGTGATTTGCCACACAACCACTATTCCATGATAAAGACAACGCAAATATGATGCAAACCTTTGCACATTCTGCAAAAGGTCTGTACAGTCGGGAGGTATGGTAGGCACTGTGTAGGTTATTCCAACCTGTGTACTGTTCATATGTCTGTCCCCCTGTCCATGACCTGTCCAGCTTACTGGCAGTAATGGATATTGACATCTGGATAGTGTGTACAACTCCCACGGTAGGTGTAGCTGACATGCAAAATAGTTGCCACTGTGATCCTTGGAACATGGCCCTGTCTACCACAGTACTGTACCTAGGCCACTAAGACACAACAGCCAGGAGTATTGCTGGCCATATCCTGACAGTATTTCCCAGACATATACATAGATCATTGACATCTGCATATCGTTGACATGCAACAAGTTATCCTGTTGATTGGGACAGCCCTGGCAATGTGTGCTCTGCTGCTATTACCCTACAATCGTACATGTTACTGCATTTCTATGGGAATATGGGGGGGTGGGGCACACCTGTCAAAGGTACACTTTTTGCACATACTGTGCTGATATTGGCTTTACGTTTTGATTCCATTCAGCATAGTATTGTGCCCTGTCTTGGAGAATATAGACATATCACGAGAGAGCACAGGTGAGATTGCAATGGCATACAATTGAGTTTCAGACTTCTTACCCTTCAGAGCTTTATTGCAACTGCAAGGCCTGCTGTGATATTACTGTGTAAGTCTGTAGGGGGGTATTCCATCATTAACACCATTTGTGAGCCTTTGCCAGACATTCCTTTATGGTTTTCTATGGCTGACTTGCTTGGTGAATCTGAGGGGTGAGTATGAGATCCCCACATTGACATCCATGCATGTGACCTATGACCTCCCCCCAGTTGGCCACCCCGCATATATTGCAGTGGGATTTGCCACCTTGGATAATACTGCATAGTGTGGGAAGCCAGTATTGGACAGACATTTCCTGGTGTCCCACATAGCTGTCAGTTGTCTGCTGCTACCCCAGTAGGCCACCCCATTCCCTTGCATGCATGCAGCAAAACCATAGATATGCTACCAGAACATACTACTCCATTCATTAATTGTTTAGAAGACTGACTTACCATGTGCCTGTGGCAGTTGTGGGGACAGTGGGTGAGGGCTGACTCTATAAGATGCACACAGTACACTGCCTATATAGGGTAAGCTAGGTAGTGTGATGTGTGTTGCATACATTTTACTGTGTATGTGAGTTGGAGACAGGTATCAGTCCCTGGGTCCCTACAATGTCAGTGTGTGTGTGTTATGCATTGCCTCTTTCCCAAGGCCTGGGCATACTGGGCATGCCTCTTTCTGCCTACTGGAGCAGGCTCAAGGGCTCCCTCCTCTGAATCTCTCTGTGCCTGTGGGGACCTTGGCAATTGTGGGATGCTGTGTGGTCCTTCCCTGTGCTGTTCCTGCTGCAGCTGTTTCCACAGGATCATACTGTGTAGCATGGTACATACTATGAACATGTGTGCACATGTGGCTGGAGAGTACTGAAAGGCTCCACTAGATATGTAAAGGCAGTGGAACCTTGAGTTGAGCATCCCAAACAGATGCTCTACAATGATCCTGGTTTGTGCGTGCGCCTCATTATGGCATTCTTGACTGAGTGTGTTTGCATTTCTGATGGGTGTCATGGCTCCAGTGCATAGCCAGCATCCCTGACCAGATGGCCATATGGGATGTCCCCACTGGCAAATGCCTGATACAGCTGTGACAAATGCCAGATGTGGGACTTGTGATAGCTTCCAGGGCTGCCAGCACACACATTCATGACAATGCCCTGGGCATTGCACATGACCTGGCAATTGATGGAGAGGAAGCCCTTGTGGTTTATGTAGACCCTACTCTTTTCACTGTGTGGTGCTTTGATGTGGATATGCATGCAGTCTATCGCACCCAGTACCTCCGGGTAGTCTGCTACATGGTGGAAGAGACACATACTGCTGGTCCTCTCCTCACTGGTGTTGGGGAAGTAAATGTGCTCACTAGCATGTGGTAGCATGGAATCCAGGAACTGGTGGAGTACCCTGGATGCTGATGCCTGTGAGACCCCCATGATGTCCCTAGTAGGTCTTTGGAAAGTACCTGTAGCTAGTATTCTTAAGGTTACACATACCTTGGTATCCACTGGGATGGGTTCCCCTCTGTTGGCTCTGGGTCTGAGTTGAGGCCAGCACAGCTTGATGATTTGCTGAAGTATGTCTCTGCCCACCCTGTAGTGCTTTACTATCTCCAGATCATGTAGCCCCTGGTAGGTTACCCTGGGTTTGAACACTCTTCTCCTCCTCCTCAGTCTGGGGCGGTTGTCAGCATTATCCTTCTCACTGCCCTCAGCCTCTAGCACATGCTGATAGATCAAAGCAACAGCAGCCCCTAACATTTTTTGGTTAAAATTCCCCTGCATGTGTATACCAATGGTGCAAGGTTTGTGGGAAACCAGACTGAAAGGTGTTTGCACAGCTTATACTGTTGTGCTGCAGATGCTGCCTGTATGTTTGGCTGGCTATGATATATTCCACCTGCTTGCTATTTTATTTGTACTTGATTGCTTTTATTCTGCTATTTGCCTTTTTTTTTTCCCTTTCCATTTCTGCCCCATTTAAGCCCCAAAGCACGTCACGCAAACCCGTTGCCAAAATGTAAACAATCCTGCTATTTCTGGGTTATTTTTTTTTTTTGGACCAGGTGCATGCCATGCAAATCCATTTAGCTAAGGTAAACAATGATAATTGGCCCTCCCCTGGACACGAACATGCTCTTCCTTTCAGGGAATAAGTCAATACAGCCTCAGACACACCCCATTGGTTAGCTGTGCTTAGCTAAGCTCAAATGGGAGCTGTGGAGCTCCAATGTGCTTACATCAAGCATGACAATCCCTCTTTTCATGTTGGCTGTTTCTCCTGCTTACACAACTGCCTTATAGCTCTTACATGGTTAGGTGCAGTTTGGCACTTGTCTCCTTTTTGTGAGTCAGTAAATTTCCCACATTAGCATACCCCACTGCCTTAGCCCCTAGTTACAGCACTACACCACAATCTTTCCCCTTAGCAACCACTGTTCCCTGCTATTGTTTTGATTCTGCATGCCATAGACTTCTTATTCTTCTTTCGGCTTTTCCTGGTTAGAGGTCGCCACTGCGGATCACCTTCCGCTCATGATTGGCAGTGGAGTTTTACGGTGTCAATTGCATGCCATAGATTATAATGGGAAAATGCAGATTCCACTTAAAATTGCATTTTCACATTTTTTTTTTATTTTGTGCTCTGCTGCACTATGCTTAAACAGCCGACATTAGCCAAAAAAAAAAAAAAACTTTGATTTTTATAATTTTGGAACACTTTTCTATGCCAATGGCCATATATTTGGCCATTGGCATGCCTAAGGATTATAATGCATGCTTTACTTTGAGCTGTCATGCCTCCATTTTGATTTTTGCAGAAATGTATTCTGCTAGTAGCCGACTACATTTCTGCAAGGTACACTATTCTGTCACGGATGCCTGCCTGCTTACTGGATCATTAATTGACCTTATTTGCATGGCTTTCACCAGCAAATGAGGTCATTAGCATAATCCAGTCATGCCCATGGCAGAATAGTGTTAGCAGGCTTGTGCACTCTCCCAGCCTTGTTTACTGGGATCACTGGGCAGCCATATTCCTTGCAGGAGCTGCTGCACTATTCGGACAGGAATACAAACATTTATTGAATCCCAAGGATTGTTTTTAGATTTGCAGTCCTCCCTTTAAGCAAGTTATGTACTTGTTGTTAGAGGCATTAATTTAGACAGTTATAAAAATAATATGGCCAGAAGAAAGTTAAAAATGTTTCCAACTGATGCAAAAAAATGTACTCTCTACAGTACAAAGTGTATGCCTGCTTACATCCCTAGATTTAGACTGATTGTAGCTATTGCTCTACAGTTACTGCACCCAGGTCTAACAGGTTAGGCTATCTGTTGATCTTGCTGCTATTAATTAGGTAAAAACCAAATGAAATAACTTCTATAACAAGAAAAAGAAATTTCTCATTGCTTGTACGGATATTTAACCAAACAAGTAAAGAACCAACAAACTCTTAATTCCACTTTAATCATATTTTATCAGCCCCACTATTGAATATAATGCTCCTGTTGGCATGTATTTCTCTAAACATATGTCTCAATTGTAGGATCTCAGAGGTTTCTATGTTATATGTTCTTTTGCTATCCAGTTAATCTCTCCTATTTAAAAATACCTAACCTATCCTTATTTCCTAAAAAGCAAAAAAAAAAAAAAAAGAAGAAGAAATACCCATGTCTCTCTCACCATCTCTTTTACCACACCATTCCTTTTTCCATGTGTGTTCTACAACTTTCTCCATGTCATCTTCTTCTTTCCTATACTTTCCATTCTTTGGGATGAATGATTTGTCTGTATTCCCAACACATTACTTTACCTACATTAATGTACTGCTTACTGCAATGCTGGTGATCTGGCATACCATGCAATATCAACATTTTTTCTTTCTTGAGTTACTCACTGAATTCCTCAACATTCTGTCATTTTGCAAATTATTTTTCAGTAAACCTCCATAACACTACTGCTTTTTTTCAGTTTTATAACTACGCTATGCAACAATATTCCGCATACACTCTGTATTAAGTGGTTCTACACTGTGATCACAATCCAGCATGTATATTTATCACTGTTATAACCCTGACATATTCCCTGTCAATACTACACCTCTCTTTACAGTTGATAACTTTTGTCATTTGCTGACTATTTTGTGCTTGGACCACATGCTTGTGTGATCTAATGCAAAAAAAAAAATCTGAAAACACCCCCCTCAATAAAAAAAAACACAATGATATTTTCAGAACAAATTTCTCTGAATTTTGATAATGCTATAGGCTATGGAAGAGGTTTTTCTAAGGTAAAGTACATGGATAGGGGCAGGATTAGGGTTAGGTTTATCACATGTTGTAAACCCTATACCTAACTCTTTAATTATCATAGAAAAAGCTTTCCAATAGCAGTATAATTACACAGCAGAAGTCACAGACACACACCACATGCATCTGCATTCAACCACAACATGAAAAATCAATTCCCCTTATCTAACCCTTACCCTAGCACTAACCCACATATGACCATAAAGTCACTCCTAACACTTAATACTGAAACTATTGATTACATTATTGGCATTAAAAACACAAAACCTGCATACCTTCTTGCCTACTTGCCTCCTTGCAAAAACATTACTGGTAACACAGAATTTCGACACTGGAACATCTGGTGTTTGAATGTCGATTCCGTGGTTACCATTTCTGACATTTTGGCAATTCTGTATTGTCAAATTCAGATAATGAATTTGATCACAAAGTGGAACATTGTTTTGATTTTCCACATTTTGTTAGTAAACATATATATATATATATATATATATATATATATATATATATCGTACTTTTCCGTTATCGGGGCAATACTTTAAACGTGGTTGCTGAGCTCAAAATCCAGTCACTTATCATGTATTTTTTCTTAATATAACCAGATGTGTGTAAAAAATTATTTTACTTAATAATATTTTATAAAGAAGATGGTATTTCTAAATTTTTTTACACATCTGGTTAAAAGACATGATAAAGCACTGGATTTGAGCTCAACAATTGCATTTAAAGTGTTTCCCTCCTGCGTACCAAACAGAGAAATCAAAGAGAAGGAATGAACCAAATTGCGAAAACATAGTTTTTTATTTCTTAAAACAGTAATAATATGCTTGATGTCTGTCCTACACAATATTAAAATTAAGCCTCTACCTTGAAAGTGTTTGCGTGTAAATCTCCTGCCTGCAGCTGTTGTGTCCACAACTCATGAGTTGATTGGCTATCACAGTGCTGAGAGGGACTATCGTTACCCATTAGAGCATAATGAGTTATTAAATAAATGTGTTCCATAGCAGATAAAGTACCAGTACAGTCTACATGCAGATAGGGGTGAGTAATGAACAATTTGTCCAACAAAGACATTGCCAGTCTGCTGACTGTAGTCTTTGCAGTGACAAGTTCATGCCACAGCATGACGAAACAGGATGTGATAAGCTTTTGCAGTTTTGTAAATATATTGTTAATGCCTTGATGCAGAGTAATGTACCCAGTTACCGAAGGGACAGCTAAGTGCTTCTTTCATTCGTGGAGGAAAATCACATATAGTAACATTTGTATTTTAGATCAGACTGTGTTTTAAGTAAATGACGCTGAATCATTTGTTTCTTTCTTAGAGACATCAGCTAAAGATGTCATTTCTACAGAAAGAAACACATATAATGTAGAAAAATTACATTTATTAAAGTAGTACGTGAATATGTCATTCATATGTGAATTTAAAAGTGGAAAGCGTGGACTTACTTTATTAGAAAATTACTTTTTTATTGTACATCAGTGTGAAATGATTAAGAATTAGTTGAAGCTGTAATCTGGAATCGCAGTAATAAGTTTAAGCACTGTATCAGTGAGCTTGTAGAAAAAAAAATTTCTCTTTTAGTTTGATTTTGAATGAGCAGTACAAAGTGATAGACTTAATTTCAGACAAAGAAGTGCTTGATAACCTGCTGTAACATTTTTCGTTATAGGAGCAACACTTTAAACTCAGTCACTGACCTCTGAATACAGTGTCTTGTCATGTCCTTCCACTCTTAATCTAACCAGGTGTGTATAAAATATTTTACTTGATAATACTTAAAAAATGAGATGTCAATTCTACATTTTACACAAGACCGAAAAGACATGACAAGACACTAGATTCAGAGCTCAGCAACCACATTTAAAGTGTTGCCCCGATAACGGAAAATTACTATATATATATATATATATATATATATATATATATATATGGTTCCCCTTTATAATTTCAAACTACTGAAAGCTCGAACTTCAGTATCTCGAAATTATGAAGTCGAATAGCTCACAATCCTGAAACACACAAACACGAAAAACTAAAATCCCGAACATTCACAAACCATACACCACACAACACACACACCATTCAACCCAAAATACACAAAGCACACAATCCTACACTACATCTACGCAGCGGAGGGCAAGCCCCCCTGCACCCCCATATGAGGGGCTGCATCCCCCTACTTATATATACCAACTCCAAGATCGCACTAACAGTCAAGAAATGCATTACTCACATGCAGGCATTCTACACTCCCTCACACACACACATCACACACAAACACAACCTCCCTACCCTAACCCACACGCATAACTTACAATAACACTCACATACACTCACTTACCTTCACTTCCGTAAAACATCCCGGCCAAACACTTCCCATCCCATTGCTGCACTGCATAAGCACAGATTCGAGATATTCGAATTCGCGCCTATGCACTTTCGAAATTTACGGTCCTGAGATTCTGAAATTCGAGCTTTCAGTATTTCAGGATTGTAAAGGGGAACTATATATATATATATATATATATATATATATATATATATATATATATATAGATAGATAGATAGATATATATATGAGAGACAAGTGTAAAAATGAAACTACAAAGAGAGATATAAAAAATGGTACTACAAATTTAATGTAATAGATCTTTCATTAAACTGTGCATAGTTTGTTACAATCCTAGGGCTATGAACATTAGATAACTGAAACAAAATAGAAACATTTTAGTTTAATCCCTCTTCTGTATTAAATAACATGTTTTCTTCTCTATCTGTTTTCCAGAATTTTATGAATCAACACAGAAGTAATCTGCAAAATGTTTTCTAAACTATGGTATATTCATGTTTAATTACCTTATCAATTTTTTTTTAAGACTCTGTCCGGCTCGATTCTCAGCTAGAGTGTCTTCTGCGTGGAGACATGCATGAATGGGCGTACCTTCATTGAAGGCTGTGCATCAGGGCTGGTAACTCGGCACGTAAAAATCAACTACCAATCATTAGCGGACTGAAGTTCCTCTGTGGCGACCCCTAACCAGGAAAAGCCGAAAGACACAACAACAACAATTACCTTATCAATTTTAAATGTATATGTTTTCTGAAAATCTACCATACTTAACACAGAATTATATACAGATTTTTTTTTTATTTTATTTTTTTTTATTTTGTTTGTTTATTTATTTATTTATTTATTTTTTGTCTACATGTTGTCAATATACTTATCTCAGCTGAGCCTGAAATTGGTCCTTTGATATCAGTGTTCTGCCATGGTTAAATATAAATAAGTACAAATATGAAATAAACTCAGATGTAGTGACACCTTAATGCTTTCCTAAGAGCATGAGTAGTGTTCAAGCTAGAGATTTGATAGAGTAATGTGGCAGGTCATATTACAATCCATGCTGTACATGACAATGAACTATATTAATAATTAATGGCAAATGTTTATTGGTTAAAGAAGCAACAGTTGTTATTTTTTTTTCTAACCTGTTGGTCAGTGGCCATCATTCAGATTGTGAACTGGAATTGCAGACTTTAAGGAACAAGTGATTGAAAGCAACCTTTTATCAGATTGTATAGCATGTCTCCCTACCCCCATGACATAATTATGAATTTGTCTCATTTATGCTAAAAATCCCAAAGGTTTTAGACAGTTGAGGTTTTACTGCATTAAACTGCATTACACTGGCAAGGTACACTTTTAAGCTGTAAAGCTGGTACTGTGGGAAGAGGAGAGAAGGGAAGAGGAGAGAAGAGAAGAGAAGAGAAGAGGAGAGAAGAGAAGAGAAGGGAAGAGAAGAGAAGAGAAGAGAAGAGGAGAGGAGAGAAGAGGAGAGAAGAGAAGAGGAGAGAAGAAGAGGAGAGAAGAGAAGAGAAGAGAAGAGAAGAGGAGAGAAGAGAAGAGAGAGAAGAAGAGCAGAGAAGGGAAGAGAAGAGAAGAGAAGAGAAGAGAAGAGAAGGGAAGAGGAGAGAAGAGAAGAGAAGAGAAGGGAAGAGCAGAGAAGGGAAGAGAAGAGAAGAGAAGAGAAGAGAAGAGAAGAGAAGAGAAGAGAAGAGAACTTCTCACCATTCAAAAGGAGAGCTTATATATGTCTATGGGAAGGATTCAAAAAAATTACCCCGTGGTCAGTTATTGTGACCATGGGAAATGCGGTTCAAAGGCATGTTTAGCTGCAATGAGAAAGACCTCATTATTGGCTAATTTGCATAGATTTGACTTGCCCTTTATTACTGCTATTGCTAAAAGCACCTTGTTGCGGTAATTACCTCTGGTGGCCCATGCATTGTGTTGGTACAGGTATCCTTCTATACACTATCTCACACACACGCACACACACACAAACACACACAAACACACACACACACACACACACACACACACACACACACGCATTCAGAAATTCATATACACAAACGCACATACACAAAGACATACCCCAGGATTTAATAAAGTCCGTGTAGGCACAGTGCAGAGCCTACATGGAATGTACCCATGTACACATGGGAAGATTCTAGATATTAGACATTAAATATTTGTTATTTGTTGTTTGTGAATTTTTATTATGGAAAGGAGCCCCACAAGATGCGATAAATTTAGTAGAAGAATTATTAGAAATAGTTTGAAAAACAATCTTTTAATGGTTGAGAGAAAGTATTATCTTCAGAACAAGGAGTAGCCATGGGGTCCCCATTTGGTGGTGCAGTGGCAAATATGGTGATGGGATATTGGGAAAAAGAATATCTAGAATCTTCCCATTATTTTCATAGTATAAGATTCTATACACGCTTCCTAGATGATGTATGTATTTTATGGAAAGGGAGCCTAGTGGAATTACATGGCTTTCTGGAATATATCAATAATACGATGGGGTTCTTGACTTTTTGTCATGAATAAATAGAGACAGAATAGCTTATTTGGATGCATTATTAGAAAAGGATTATTAAAACAAGCAATATATTGCAAAAATACATTGGAAGGAGACATTTTCTAACAGTTTTTTACACTTTGATAGCACACACCCATACCACCAGAAAAGAGGAGTAGTGAAAGGGCAATTGGTACATGCAGCAAGAATGGTGACAATGGAAGAAGACTTTGAAAAAGAATGTGATTTTATGAGGTCCCTATTGTTAAAAAGAGGGTACCCAGAGAAGCTAGTGGAGAACTTGATAAGTGAAGTGAGCCAGAAACATATTAGGGGGTTTTACAAACCATTATTATGTATGAATATGAATGAGAATAATATTAATAATCAAGAAATAAGGGTATTACCCCTTACAGGATTAGTTGAGGATGAAATAGAAATGCATGATTTAAATACCCAAAGGGTGGGAAGGGAGTTAATTATAGGAATAGTTTTATTACAACATATTTTGAGGGGGCATGTTCACATAGAAGAATCCTAAATAAAAAACTGGCAGTTACTTAGAGACAATCTCATACTTAAGGTAAAACTGAACCCAGTCTCTAATATTGTGTATAGGAAGGATACAAATATTAAAATGATTTTGGAAGCAGCAAATAATAATAGGGGGATGAAATTGGAACAAAAAGGGACCATTAAATGTGGGAGATGTCATTATTGCAAATATTTGCATGAAGGAACAATGTTTCAAGTTAATGGTAAACAGTATAAGGTCAATGAAAATGTTAGTTGTGAAACAATATATGTAATTTACTTGGCACAATGCACCTTCTGCCCAGGATACTATGTAGGCAACATGGATAGGAGATTGAGAGAGAAAATTTATGAACACCTATATAGTATCAGGAAAGTGAATACAAACAATGCCCTGGCTAAACACATTATGGAAAATCCAGATCACACATTTAAGTTTATGGGCAAAGACAGACTGATAACGAATGAAAGGAGTGGACCATGGTCACTACTATTGGAAAAGAAAGAATTGATGTGGCAATTACATCTAGAAACATGATGCTGACCAGGGTTAAATGAAAATATATCAATCGGGTGTATCCTAAAGCTAAAGGCACTGGAAAGGTGATGGTGGTAGATTTTATATATATATATATATATATATATATATATATATATATATATATATATATATTTTTTTTTTTTTTTTTATTGAAATTTACTTCACTGGTGAATTTTTTTATCTGAGTCAAGGTTTCATAAAATATGTACAAACAGTGATGGTATTTATAATGACATGTATGGGTCAGTGGGGTGGTGCCAGGTTTGGTGCCCTTGTAGACTACTTGGGCTTAACTGGTTGCCTTGGTGGGAGTCAAACCCTGTACCTTTTGAGGTCAACACATTAACTATTATGCTATTATTCCTTCCATTGGGTTTATGCTTACTTTTTGTAACTTTAAAAGTTAACTAGATATTGATTGTGAACACTCATTTATATTTTATATTTTTATATTTTGATTCTTATAAAATATTTACTTGAGTAGTCAAGTTTTATTGAAGTAACATATTAAAAAAGGTGTCTTTAATACAAGTATTTTAATATTGTTATACATTGTATTTATTTGGTGTACAGATCAAAGGAAAAAAAAGGTGTTGGGCCACTTTAAATGCTGGTAGAAGGGGTGGGTGTGTACCAGTCCATTGATGGGTGTTATTTATTTAAATTCACTTGTTTGATTTTATCCATTTGTATCTGATGACATCTGCAAAGGCAGATGAAAGTGCTTATATTACGATTTTTTAACATTTGCATTTAATAAAAATTTGGATTTGAGACAAGATATTGCTGTGGAGCTGCTTTACCTTGCTTTTGGATGGGTTGGTTTGTTCCAGAGTTTTTTTAGTCTGCAGCATATTTGTTAAACTAACTGTTTTGTTGGTCATATGGTTTACTCTGTACTGGCATGCTGTTACCATAATGACTGTTATGTTACTTAATGTTGTGTTGCACATAATATGCATTAATATGTATTTAGATGAATAAATATGATGTTCGATTCTGTTAATACTAACATTGGTTTTGTTATTACTAACCATAACTTATTGCTATATCTCATTTACCACAGCACATCAAGGTAGGCCAGTTCTGGCTGATCCCACTACTTACCCTCAACTGGCCATGGCACTGGATCCCAGCACATCTGGGAACCAGATCGGTGGTGCCCCCTCTGCTGCCCCTGCCCTACCTGTGGAATCAGGTAGTACCACATCAGGAGACAGGGTCCTGCACCCCTCTGGGAGTGGTGGTGGAGGGGGTGTTGTCACCCATGTGGATCTACTGGTCTTGGTGCGCAGGATAGTCCAACATGGTTATCACCAGCATCTGTGCCAGACTGAGGGCATGCAGGCCACCTTGGTGGGTCAGCCTCCCCCTGGTGCCCAACCTCCAGCTCAGCCACCCTCGGGTCAGAATGAAGCAGTGTCGACAGTCCCATGGGTGGGGATGTGAGTCACACTACTGCCATCTGGAAGCACATGGGACTCTGATTCCACAACACCCTCCCTATCCAAGGTGTTCACCCCCCTCATGTGTCACATGCTGCCCCTTGTCTGCTGTCTTATGTGTCTTGTCTTTTTTGCAAATGCATCCTCACCTACCCAACTTACCTTCCACACATGTAAATATGTCCCTTCCCTTACATTACACTCTCACCCTAAAAAAAATGGACATCTGTCCCTCCCAAAAAATATCTTCTCATACATCGCTTAATACTTTGCATATGAGTTCACTGGACACACGTAATTTGGTCCAAATGGTTTGACAATGCAGTTATGTTGTCCTCAATCCTCTCTGGGTTTGATAATCCAAATTCATCTACAAATCTGTCAAAGTGCACAGTTGTTGCTGTACAAGAAAGAGAGAGCTATGCTTCTTTCCTACACCCTTCCTGCACATCCTTCCATGCCTTTCACTATGTTTTTCCCCCGGTTACCCCCATTTCACCACTTTCCTATCTCCCTTTTTTTCTTTTCTTTATATTGTTTTAGCATGGCACTGCGTGAAGTGCCATGTCAGGCAGCTTTGCTAAGCCCAGCTAAACAGAACTATAATGACTACATTTGTTTCTAACATTGTAAGACACATGTACAAAATAAACACCTCTGCCATGTTTCACATCTGAGCCCATCACACCTGCAGCAGGCTGCATTAACCTGCCATGCCATGCAACTCTTAATTGAAACAGGTTGTTTGAACAAAACATAGTAATTGCCAATTACAGTCATTAGGTGTGTTTCAGTGGAGCTGTGCACCTTGCTGCATTGCGTAAACTGGAATAAAAAGTAATGGAATAAATCAGAAGTGTACCTTGCACTCTGGTGCAATAGTACACCACTAGACAGCCAAATACATGATAATGGATGTAACTGAGGCCAGTGATTGCAGGTAAATGTGTCCTTTTATCAGCAACATGTAGAAAGTCACCTGCTTAGGCATTCATGGCAAAATACATATAGGTTCCTAGGTTGGTATTAGGCTATCGGCCCTAGGGCCTATATAAGCCTAGCCATAACAATTCCCTGGATATTTCTTCCCACAATATTTACTTCCCTGGACCCCTGTCTAGCAGGGTGACTGACATGATCCCCAGTGGGAATTTCCTATCTCCATCCAATTATCAAGGTTCTTTTTGAAGAGGGCCAAGGAGGTGCTCTGCTTGACATGTTTGGGCAGTCTATCCCAGAGTATGGGGAGCCTCTGGGTCAGGAACCTATCCCTCCAGCATGTTTTGTTCATTGTGATGACAAGGTTTAGATCCCTGGGGCATGTGGCTTTGAGGGATTTGGATTTCTTTAAGTGGAGCATGCCCAACAGCTCAGGGTTTGACATGGCCTTGTATGTTAAGCAGATATTCAACAGGGACTCTGGTGCAGAAATACATCCATATAAAGCCATACACATACTGATGGATGTAGAAAATGTATGTCACAGCCTGTATGTGTGCACATATATCTTGCAAGCACACCCACTGTAGCAGTAACTAGGTGGCTCAGACTGTTAAATCCCTTTCATTTAGTACATTTTGCCACATACAGTCCTGGGTTCAAATCCAGTGTTGTGTTGCTTTCAATTACATTATTGTGAAGACAACAATTAATGAATGACTCATGCACTCATTATCCACATAAAGCATTGCAAATTAAATAACTGCTTTTCACTGCTGGAAGTCACAGGCCTGCAGGTAGGGACACACATCACATATCTGTATAGCATTACTATATGTTACCTAGTACTCTGTTATGACACAGTTGCCTAACATACATGCCTTAAACACATGCCGTAATTGGAGTGTAAAGGTTATTCTCACCTTGGCTCTGCCTCTGCAACAAGCCTGACACAGCTGACACAGATACACCTACAGCTTGTTGTTCTCCAAAGTGTTCACACCCACTGCCTATGTCTATTACCTGCAGCAGCAGCTGCAGCCTGTGGTACACACAGCTCTATGTAAAGGTTTCTGCTACAGACCTACAATCTGTGATGATGTAGTCTCCTCACCTCAATAATGGCCATCTCAACAGCTAAGAAGGGGGCCCTGTTCTATATGAAGGCCTTATATATTGCACAGTGGTTGCATATCATTGGCTAATGAAAGTGCAACTCAGCTGTTTTGGCTGCAATTAGCATATCAGAGACACAGATTGGTTTAGAGGCAATTTCCTGCTAATGAGAAGCATGTTAAAATGCAAGCAGCTGGCTATGGGCAAACATTCTGTATGAGACTTTCCTCACACAGGACACACCTTTGAGAAACTGTACTAGTAGCATATTTCAACAGAGGAGTACTGCACTCCACCAGGTATATAACTGTTTTTTGTATATAACAGGATGCAGATGGGGAGATAAAGATATGGGGAATAGGGAGTACAGCAGTAAGCTTGTCTTAGACATGTTTTAATAACTTGCCATTGATACCCTGCTGACTTACACATACATGGGGCATACATTATATCAGGGTTGCATTGTCTTTTGTCATTGTGGCACACTGGTGTTGTTGGACTGTCTCAATATAGTGGTCATAATAGCACACTGCTATTTGTCTGGCACTGGTCTTATGACATTTTATTGGGTGGCTAGCCTTAGGGGACACACCACAGTGGACCAGAGTGTTGGGTGTATGATCATACAGTAGAATTGCTCATGGCACACAGGGAACTACCTCAATAATGACACTATCTCAGTTGTATCCACACACATAGTATGTTGGCATACTGTGGGGTATGACATGTGTGAGAAGCAGTAGACAGTGCCAGCCATTTTGTTCTTGCTGTGTCTGTACATAGTGGGCATCCATGTATTTGATCCTGTAATGTGTTTCCCTTTTGGTGTGTTTCAGGACTAATGTATCGAAGACAGTATACCCCCTTCTCAGATGTGGAGAATGAACTAATATGTCAATTACTACAGCAGCATCATCACATCCTCCTATCCAGGTAGAGGAGTAACAGGGAACAGTGGGCTGCACTGTGGGCAGACCTGGTCTGGGATGTGAATGAGACTGGCCACCAGGACAGTAACATATGAGCAGTTTCACCACCATGCTACAAATATGGTGAATGCTACATGATGAAGGGCAGCTGATGTAGCCAGGGATGATGCTGTCACCAGTGGAGGGCCTGCAACTACTCATGGCCACTGATGAATTCCTTGTGAGCCTGGGGACACATGACAGCTTCCAGGCATCGATCACATCATATATCATGGAGGTTGGTGCCACACTGTCCACAATAGAGGAGCATGCAGGTAAGCTTACTGTGATCACCATTGTAATATTGTAGCAGTCATTCTGTCAGGTTGCACATACCTTTACTTAAGTGTCAGGCCTATGTGCTGTGGGGCGGGGTTAAGCTCAGTTGTACACTCATACTCAGAATGTCACCCATACATCCAGTAAAACAGTAGCTGCTGTACATGTGAGATATATACAGGTATTACTTTGTTGTGCTGCAACATGCAGTGGTACTGAAATCACCTCACCCTCAGCTTTTTACAGGTCTGTCAAGGCCATGGTCCTGCTCCTGGTAAGCTTGATACTGTTTTGTTATGGAACATATATATACTATTAAGGTTAAGGGCCAGGATAATTACCTATGTACACTTAATGCTGTGTGTCACCAGAGTAGAATGTTTGTATATTCCAGTATGAAACAGTTACCTAAGTTTCCTAGAGTGGGTAATCATAGGAGTGTAGTTGAATGAGCAGAAACACTTTTGCAGTTATAGTTCAGAGAAAATAAGCCTCCTGGTGTACATGAGGTAATTAATCTGACATGCATTGTAAAAAATGAAAGATCGATGGTACATATGTTAGGCACTGAAACTTGTATTTGTATATATCTGTTAAGATAGGTGTACTGGGTTTATGTGTTGTTTTATCATGTATAGTGCCATATTGCATACCTAAAATGTAAATTTTACTGTTCAAGTTTTATGTGATTTACCTAATGTGCTTGTTATAAAGGCCTTGAGTCAAATGTTTATTTTATTGTAAGGAAGTCTGTTGTGCATGAAAGTGGAGATGAGAAAATGTGAGACTGGTAATGCAGTTGTGGATCCTCATTATCATGACTCTTTGTGGATTTCCATTCATAATAGTGCAGGTAGTAATGTATTACTTTTGTCTTGGTTTACACAGGTGACCCAGGGGGGTTGGAATCTCTCCACCACACAACCTAATGTCAGTGTCTCTTTGGAAGCTGATAATGATGGTGGTCACAGTGGGGCACAGGTGGGGTTGTTGGAGGCTGAATTTGTCCCAAAGGTTGACATCCCTCTTCTGCTCCCATTGTCATTGCACACAGTCAGTATGCCCACACATACCCAGTCCCCACAAGCCTCAAATATTGGACTGTCAGAGGGCGGAGACATTGAACAGGCCAGTGTGGCAACTATGGCATCAGTGAGTGTAGACACTGGCCATTGCCAGACAGCTGGCAAGGTCTCACACAGGCAGATTGACAGGGGTGCTCATAGGAGGATTGCTGTCCATCCACCACCTGTTGCAGGTGTCACATCACTGGTCACTTGGTGCATGTTTTGGGCCATCATGGAGGCACAGGCACATTCTAAATGGAACACCAGACATATGCTTAGGGTTATGGATGCAGTACAGTCTGATATCTGTGACTGCCTCCACTGCATTGGGGACACCCTAGATCAGTGATGCAGTGCACAGATGATGGGCTGAGACAGTGCCTGTCTTGAACCTTGCATTGTCTGTGCTGGAACATGTGGTTGGAATTGGGTGTCAGACCCATAGCTGTAGGTCAGCAACACCATCGGCTGAGTGTCCACGCGACCATGCAGAGTTACGCTCCTTGTAGTGGCAGTACATGCAGAGCTAGAGAGGGGAGTGTGCCGTCCACACCACAACATGGTAGGCCAGGGGCATGTGGTCTTGGTTTGTTCCATGGGGATATGGTCCCAGCAGATAGCAGTCACCATCAGGTACTAGCACCATGTCTGAGCTTGGACATGGTGGTACCAGTACAACTCCTGGCAGAGCCAGTTCCCGTGTTCAGGGCTGGAGATGGTTAACTGTCAACTCAACCATGTGTGGTCCAAAGATGTCCACATGTAGGGCTAGCACTGAGCTTGACTGTGTACATGCACACAAGCACACACCGCTGTCACATGTAGGTCACCTACCTACACATATGGCACCTCTCCATGGTCCATCTAACCCACTCCCCTTCCTGACTCACACAGATGCTGTCAACTGTTTGGGCCAGCCTAGGCCTCCAGCACCCCCACACAGCACCCTGTGAAAGTGATGATACCTGTGCCACATCCCTGTCATTCTTCCCATCGATGCAGGGAAATGAAGCTATGTGTCTGATGCACAGGGTGACTATACTACTTGACATGTACTTGTGTAATGCAGTAATGTTTTGCCATGCCACTTGCAGTGGTCACCAACATACACTGTATGCTGGCATGTGTCATGAGTATGTAACATACTTCTGTGGACCTTATGTTGTATGATATTATACTGGTGGTATTGTTACACAGTGACAGGTATGTCATGGA
>NC_056726.1:90264068-90281568 GCF_019279795.1 Protopterus annectens | reverse complement strand
GGTACCCCTCGCTGTTGACATAGATTCTACCCTCCTCAACGGGTGGTGCCTTGATGTGTACATGAGTGGCTACCTATGATGCACTGCACTGGCCTAATATATAGTTGACATCATTTAATGGCCCTAGTTGACGTTAAGCAAGGATCAACACTAATTAATAAAGCACTGGTCTTTTAGATACTCTGAGCACTGCAGCGCACCACTCAAATGCACGCCCCATAAGTAAACACTGCTTAGCAGTCAGTGCACACCCCCAAACTTCCATGCTTAGCACAGCTTCACACCACACAAACATGCAGAAACACATGCCCCATAGCTAAACAAAGCTTAGACATCAATGCACACATGCAGCCAAGCTTCCATGTTCAACATGGTGGTGCACCATGCAAACAGGTGCAGCTAAGCTCCAGTCAACTTAGAAGTTATTGGACACACCCTCTCCTGATGTTAACTGCCTCCTGTGTGGACACCAACATGGTTCTCTGCCTACATGGAGGGGATATGTGGACACAGTTACCCCATTATGCTATTTAGTAACTCCACCTCATTTGCCTAGGGATCCGTGTTAACCTGGATACTACATGCTTCCAAGCCCTTCCATGTTAGAAACAGCTAAAATGCACCATTGTAGATACTGCATGCAGGGTCCTGTAATACATTTCTGTCTCATGATATTAATATTTGATTTTTACCTGTTTTTTTTTTTAATAAGACATGTTTGCGCATGCCAGGATTATTAAAAAAATCTATTTTAACATATTTACTGTAACTTTTGGACCACACAGAGGATAGTTTTGCTCATATCTGTGTGTGCTATGCCATTTTGGTCTATCTACCTACATTTTTACAGCCCCTTCTGCCTACAGTCCTTTACATGGAATTTTTCCATGTACACTACAGACACTGACACAGAGTTTGCAGGATTCAATGTCTGCTTACTGGATCACTCTACCTGCCTCATTTGTATGAGATTCACCTGCTTATGAGGTGCAATGTATGCCACAGAAGTTTCCGTGTTGCCGTGCTGTTTTGTGCCGCTCAGCAGGACTTATCTAAATCTGTTAACAGCCATGTTAGCAGTGTGGCACAATGCCTATATGGAAAAAAAAACCCTGTAGGCTTTATTAAATTCCCCCATACAGATGCACAAATATCCCTCCTACACACAGATATTTTCTCAACATCACACACACATGGAGTCATCCTAGTCCATACATTTCCTCTGCAGATGTGCATACACTGACATGTACACACACACACACACACACACACACACACACACACACACACACACACACACACACACACACACACACACACATTATGTTTCTGCTGAATTTCTCTGAACTTAGCTTCAACACAATCTCTCCCATTAGCTGCAATGAGTGACCACATCATTTTTGTCAAGTTAATTTCTATGGAAGTAAACCAAATTTGGATTTTTTTTTGTATAGTTTATTTTTTACTATTTTGGGGTTTTAAAATACATATACTCATTTTTAACACGTTTGAAAAAGATGTAGAAATATGTGAGAATTTGAACAGATATATTTAATGATATGCACAAGTTTGTGGCACTATTTCTTTTACTCCCCTACTGTCTGCCAACTATCAGTTCTGTTGATAAATTGGCCAATTCATTTCTACAAGGGGATAGAGGCCAGAGGCCAGCTCTTCATAGCCCCATGAGATGAAAATCAGTTATGGACATCTTTTGTGAGGATGTAGAGGCTTCCCATTCAAGTTCCTAAATAACTCCTATGTCCTAACTCCTTCAAGATAGTTTTAAGGCATGCTAGTGCTGATATTCTCTAAAGGGAGGAGCATATGAGCTCTCCCCAGTTGCTGCTCTCTGACCTGTGCTGAAAGCAGTATGTCACTCTGGTTCAGACTCCACTGGTTATACACACAGAGTTCCCCCTGGATGTTACCCAAGTGATGGGTCAAGCTGCCTTCCTCCCCCATTATGGACACGCTATAAGCCACTTCACTCCACATTCCCACCCCACTCCATTCAGCTCCCATGCCCACTAATCAAACAATGTTTATCTGGGTCGCAGTAAGGGCTTTATGGAAATGTGCTTTGTTGCATTACTTTTAATGCAGTTTGGACAGCACAGAGCTGTTGAGGACCAGTTTTGATAAAAATAAATGTTTTTTCTTTGAAATCCTGAAGCAAATAATGCAGAAACTGAAGTACCATACGGACCAGACTGAAACTTAAGATAGACTGAAAACACCACTTAATAATGTTTCATGTACAGCAACATAATTTAGAAGGTAGTAAATCACAAAAGGGATTTTATGGGGGTAACCCCCATATATTCCTACTGGATATGGACAGTATCACCAGCTTACCCTTTTTTATTAGTTCTAATACTGAGCTTGGACTGTGTCTACAGGAACTAGATATCCAGGCCCTTTTAAACTGTTTATTTACCTCAGCTGTTGTTCAACCTTCAGTTAATATAAACATTTTACAGTGAAGTGAATGGATTATTTGTACTGGTAGCCTATGAAATTAATTCCAAAGCATCCTAGGTTTCATTCCCTACCCCTTTTTATTTATTTTTTTTTGCTTCTATTTTATTTCATTCTAGATTTCATAGTAGAACATAAAACTGAATGCTGATGAAGGAAGAACTACCTTTTCTAACATGCAGTTGTTTTAGGGTACTGAATATCCACATTTTAAAACTGATTTCATAGTCAGACAATCAATCTGCTCAGAAACATGCATGAATACAATAAGGAAAAGTATATCATTGACTCATACAGGAACAACATGCATGATTCTTTCCTTGCTTGCTCTCGTATGAGTTGCATCTGAGTCCTAGAGTGATCATGTGGACAGCAACTGCTGCCTGTGGGGTTTTCAAGATAAAGTGAGTAATGTAGCTAATTTGGCAAGTCTTTCTTCTGTATCTCACATGTATACACTCATATCCATTATACAGCATGTCTTTAGAATATGGGAAGAAACTGGAGTACCCAGAAAAAAATCCATATGAACACAAGGAGGACATGCAGCAAACATTTAGCCAAGAAACAAACTGGAGATCATCTTGCTGTGAGGTAGAAATGCTGCCTTCTGTACCATTGTGCCACATGGTGACAAAAAAGTGTTACAACATTAAATATGAAGCATCTTCAAAATGCTTTGCTAGAGTTAACTCGTGGGAAAAGAAAGTGTAGAGTAAATGTCAGTTTATGTAATAAGACTCTTATTCCTTCATGGTATAAAATATGGTAATAACATTTAATTACATCAGAAATAAGCCAGCATAATAATGATAGGCTTTTATTTGATTTTGGATCCATCATACAAAATACTTACACATCCTTCCTGCTTCTCAGTCAGTGGGCAAGAAACTTTCAATTCCATGAAGACAAACCTTAGCTCTTGAGTACCACATAGATTATCAATGTGGTTGGAAAACAACAAAATAAAATGAAAAATAATTATTTCCAGTGATGAACAGAAGTATGTGTTACTGTCTCTAAGTGCAGCTAAATAATCATTTATTAGTAAAGCATTTAATTGGTTTCTCCCAATGGATTTGAGCCATGCCATGTTTTTTTCTGCAAGGACCAGAGTTTCCTAAAACATTTAACATCTTCAGTATGTAAACTTTTGCTCTCCCCACTCTCTTTCTATCTATGCTGAAAGATCTGATTTGTGTACTACCTTTTGAAAAAAACTGGCCAGGACGCACTTCCATGTCATTTTATGAAAGTGTCATTAGGGCATTATTCCATGTCAAAGACAACAAGCAATTGCTGAAACAAAGATCCACAGAAGAACAAATCTCAGCTAAATGTTAGTGGCATAGATTAGTATGAAAGAGGCTTGTAAATTGCAACAGAAGAAATACCTGGAAGATGAACTGATGATGAGACAGAGAACATGATAAAGTAAAAGAGATCTGGCCACATCCACACACTTAACTTATACACATAATCTTCTGTTCAAGATGTAATAGTTTTAATAATTCCATTTTTTTTTGTTTGTTGTATACAACTTTTTTCTTTTTTTATCATGCTGTTTTTTTAATGTTATAAAGTTGTATTCCTTTTGCAAATATTGCTCTTCCCATATGGATCCTATCACCATCTCACTAGTTTGTAATAAATGAACTTACTGCCTTATGTTGAGAATAAAAGAGTGTCCCCAGGATTCAGCAAGCTCTGCATGGTGTGCAGGAATAGTGCAAGAGCTGCTGCATGCAATATGGCCAAGGAGCAATCCAGGAATGACCTCCCAGGACATGCACGAGCGCTCCAACACTATTCCTGCATGGACACAGCTCCTGTATGCTAATTACCCCATTTGCAGGTGAAAGCCATGCAAATGAGGTGAAATAGTGATCCAGGAAGCATGAGGGCATCTGTGCAGGAATAGTGTAACCTGCAGAAATGTATTCGGTTACTAACCGGATACATTTCTGCAAATTACAAAATGGAGGCATGACAGCTGCAAACAAAGCATGTATTTAATGTAGTACACATGCCAATGGCCAAATATATGGCCATTGGCATGGTAAAGAGTTGCAAAATTATAAAAAATAACTTTTATTTTTTTTTTTTTGGTTGATTTCAGCCATTTAAGCATAGGGCAGCAGTGTGCAAACGGGATTGGCCCGAAAATTAAAAAAAAAGCTGGAAATAAGCTTTTAAAACAAAATTAGCATTCTGCCATAATAGGCAATGGTATGCAGAAGACAACAATACCACTGAATAGTGGTTGATAAGAGGGAATGCTGGGTGTCAGTCTTGTAACCATGCATTAGCAGTCAGTTTTATGCAAATGAGGGGATTGATACTAAATCATAGATTTCCCCTCAGTGTTAGCTAGCATCCAACCGTGTAAGTGCAGTAACACCATGGTGCAAGCCTAAGAGGTAGCTGAGTTCATAAGGGGGTGTGTCATCCATACTGTATGCGTATTGGAGCTCTGTGGCCTGTGTTTGCCCTTAGCTAAGCACAGCTAAGGAAGGGGGTGTGTCTGACGCTGCCTAGCAGTATTTACATTGCCTAAATGGGTGTGCGCGCCGTGCACTGGGTTTAAAATAAAACACAGGAAATAACAGATCTGTTCACATCTGAGCACTGGTATGCGCAGTGCACCTCAGGGCTTAAACAGGAAGGCCATGGGAAGGGAAAACAGCAGTAGGAAGGCAATCAAAGAGAACTAGCATAGCTGACAGGTGAAATGTATCAGAATCAGCCAATTACACAGACAGCAGCCCAGCCCAGCACACTACTATAAACTATGCAGACACCTTTCACTCTGGTTTTCCCAAACACTCTACACCACCAGTGTACATAGATGGGGAAATTTTACCAGACAAAACTAATAAAATGATAGGGGCTGCTGTCGCTCTAATACATGAATATGTGGAAGAGGCTGAGGGTGGTGAGGATGAGAAGGCTGATGACCAACCCACAGTGAGGAGAAGGAGAAGATTGTACAGACCCAGGGTAACCTACCAGTGGCTACATGAACTGGAGATAGTGGAGCACTATAGGGTGGACAGGGACCTCCTACAGCAAATTGTTGAGCTGTGCCAGCCACGCCTCACACACAGAACCAACAGAGGGGAACCCATCCTAGTGGATACCAAGGTATGTGTAGGCTTAAGAATACTAGCCACAGGTACCTTCCAAAGGCCAACTGGGGATATCATAGGGATCTCACAGGCATCAGCATCCAGGGTCTCACAGGCATCAGCATCCAGGGTACTCCACCATTTCCTGGATGCCATGTCAGCACATGCCAGTGAGCACATATATTTCCTCAACACCCATGAGGTGTTGACCAGCAATATGCATGTCTTCCACCAAATAGCAGAATACCCTGGGGTAGTGGGTGCTATAGACTGCATGCAGATACACATCAAAGCACCACCTGGTGAGTGGGATAGGGTCTACATAAACCGCAAGGGTGTCCCCTCCATCAACTGTTAAGTCATGTGCGATGCCCAGGGCATTATAATGAATGTGTGTACTGGCAGCCCTGGAAGCTATCATGACTCCCATAGCTGGCATATGACACAGCTGTACCAGAGATTTGCCAGTGGGGGCATCCCATATGGCCACCTAGTGGAGATGCTGATTATGCACTGGACCCGTGGCTGATGACGCCCATCAGAAATGCACACACACCTGAACAAGAACTCCATAATGAGGCACACGCACAAATGGGAATCATGATAGAGCATGTGTTTGCGATGCTCAAGTCAGGGTTCCGGTGCCTGGACATATCCGGTGGAGCATTGCAGTACTCTCCGGCTACATGTACCCAAGTTTTCATTGTATGTCCCATGCTACACAATATGATCCTGCAGAAACAGCTGCAGCAGGAACAGCATGGGGCAGCGCAACACAGCCCCCGACCATTGCCAAGACCAGCACAGGCACAGAGTGACTCAGAGGAGGAACAACCTGAGCCTGCCCATGTAGGCAGAAGGAGGCATGCCCAGTATGCCCAGACTTTGGCAAAGAGGCAATGCATAGCACATACACTGACACGGTAGGAACCCAGGGAATGACACCTCTCTCTGACTTGCACGTACAGTAAAAGGGATGCCAAACATGACACTACCTGTGTTTTAGCATGCATAGGGAGTGCACTATGTACATCTGACATTGTCAGCCCTCCAGCACAATCCTCAATACTGGCACAGCCACAAGTAACTCACTCTTCATATCAATTGTTGAATGGAGTAGTATTTTCTGCTAGTTTAAGCTATGGTATGGATGTGAGCATGCAATGGAATCGGGTGGCTGAATGGGATGGCAGCAGATAGTAGACACCTATATGGGCAGCATAGAATCTATAAGAAATACTGGTGTCAACAAAGTAGGCAGTATAGACAAGGTGACAAATCCCACTGCAGTACATGTGGTGGCCCAAATGTGTGTCCATAGGACACACACATGCATGTCAGTGAGGTTCACATGCCCAACAACAGCCTCAGCCAGCAGGACAGGTGTAGATGACCATAAAGAAAGGCTGTGCTAAGGCCTACAATTAATGGCAATGGAAAACAGCCCCCCTCCAGACCTACACAGGCAGACTACAACAGGTCAGGCAGTTATATGTTACTTCTGCAGGGCATGAAGACTGAAACTGAAATGTAGGTCAAAAAAACCTAAGATCTGTACTCTACTGATATGCCTGTAGTCCTCATGATAGGTCAGAATACAAAATGAAATGAAAGCCAACAGAGTACCTGAAATACCAGTGCAGTCATAGCAAATGTTTACAGTTGTCAGGTGTGCCCCCCCAATCCTATGTAGAAATGCAGTAACATGTATGAGTGGGGTTAATAACAGTGGAGCACACATTACCTGAGCTGGCCCAATTTACAGGATAGATTGTTGCATGTGTACAATATGCAGGGCTCTGCATGTTAGGTTGTTGTGTGTTGTACATTGTGTGGAAGTGGTCAGCATGTAGGCATGGAGGGTTGTGTCCCAGTGGCCTATGGCCACTGCTGTTGATCACAGGGCCATGTTCTGACAACTGCAGTGCCAACCACAATGCATCCCAGCAAGACCCAATTCAGCAGTCATCCATACTCATTGTTCAGATGTCAATGTCTGTCATCATCTGAAAGATGGACATGCCATGAATGTGGGCCCAAGCATACACACAGCACACAGGTGGAAGTGCCCTAGAGAGAGTACATAAAATGTAACTGTTAACTGCACAAACCTTAGGAATTGTACATACAGGTTAGCAACACATTACTTGTCTGTGTAGTATGGAATATTGAGGTATTCTGGCCAATCACTGGCAGACCACGAAAGGCACAGGTATGAAGTAATGAGGGAATGCCTATGTCCCCACACAAGGCAGCATAAGGGGAATGACCCAGGCATATCTGTGAATCAGCTGCAAGAAGCCTCCATATCACACATACACTCAGCTCACCCCACCATCATCCACAGGTTTATCACAGGTCATATCCCTGCTGTCGGGAATGAGTACAGCATGACCCCCACTTCTGTATGGGAATACACACATAATGCAGCATACTGAAGAGGTGTCCTATGCAGGTGTGTCCAGGTGTGTCCAGCTGTAAACAACACCCTGCCAGGATCCAGACCAATGGATTAATATGGACAGGAGCTATTGCCATTAACACCTCCACACTTACCCTGTCACCCCAGGGGAATCCAGTGGCTCGCAGCCTGGGGCTGTAGGAGTGACAGAATGCATTGGTCTGCTACAGATGGCCTGCATCACTACCTAATGCCCTACAGTCCTCTGTCAAAGGCCTGTGCCTCACCCATACTGCCAATGTATGTTATCTCACGGGGTCCCAAATAACAACATAACACAGTCCATAGAACACAAATGCAAGGCCATGTCGACAAATCCCAGTAGCATGCCCACCATGTCCTACTGCATGAACTATGGACCAACCCCTAAATAATGCTGGGATGAAGGGATACCTGTAGGAATACTTCCCAGATATCGCTTGCACACACACTGGATAGGAATAGTCACACATATCCAAGTCCAACACTCTATAATAGGTAAAACATACACACACAGAGATGTGGGGAAGAGAGAGGGAGACAGTGACAAAGAGATTGCCATCATGAGTCCTGTCCTACCCACCACACTTCCAGCTGGCCAATATCACATGATGTGCCAATGTCAATGACTGTACACATTTGCTTTTGGTAGCCCTCAACCCAATAGTGTCTGTGGTACTTGTGATAACTGGGTAACATGATAGCACAAATTAGTGTTCAGCTAGCATTTGTATACCCAGTCCTGTCAAATGTAAAGATGTGTGTGACTGAGTGTTGTGTCTGTGTGTTCCCAGAGGAATGTTTATAGCCCATTCACACACACTGCACTTCCCATAGCTCATGCTAGCACTCATGCTGATGTCAGTCACCTTGAAAGAACCCTCTGGCCAATTATCAGCCCCATAATCTCCGTGGCATGTGCAATAGCTGTGTAAGCTATAGTGTAACATACTAGTCAGGTAGGAGTTCTAATACCAGACATGACAACTGTAAAACTCTGTGTGTGTGTGTGTGTGTGTGTGTGTGTGTGTGTGTGTGTGTGTGTGTGTGTGTGTGTGTGTGTGTGTGTGTGCAGGGATTAATGATTTTGAGGCCATTTACAGTCATTACACCTCCCATTGCTCTACTTTAGCAAGCCTGCTGATGTCATTCACCTTGAAATTTCAATGTGGAGAAGAACTAGCCCTATATGCTCCATGGCACATGCGATAACTGTGTAATGCTATAGTGTAACATACTAGTTAGGTAGGAGTTTAAATCCCAGACATGGCAACTGTGAAACTCTGTGTGTGTGTGCGTGTGTGTGTGTGTGTGTGTGTGTGTGTGTGTGTGTGTGTGTGTGTGTGTGTGTGTGTGTGTGTGTGTGTGTATAAAGATTAATGATTTTGAGGCCATTCACAGTCACTACACCTCCCATTGCCCTGCTTTAGCAAGCCTGCTGATGTCATTCACCTTGAAATACACCTTTGGACAAGGACTACCCCTCTGTGGTGTGTGCAATAACTGCATAATGCTATACTGTAACATACTAGTTAGGTAGGAGTTATAATCCCAGACATAGCAACAGTGAAACTATGTGTGTGTGTGTGTGTATGTGTGTGTATGTGTGTGTGTGTGTGTGTGTGTGTTTGTGTAGAGATTAATGATTTTGAGGCCATTCACAGTCATGACACCTCCCTTTGCCCTACTTTAGCAAGCCTGCTGATGCCAGACACCTTGAAATACCCCTTTGGTCGAAAACTAACCTTATAAGCTCTGTGGTGCTTGCCATAAATGTGGAACAATGTAATAGCAGTAACTACACCGCTATTTGTTTGAATCTCATCTGTGGCAAGTGTTTGTGTGTGTCCCTCAAAGATTTTGGCCCCATTTACAGCCAATACACATCTCAGAGCCTGAATTTAGCAGTCCTGCAGATATCATCCACTTTACAAGTACCTGTTGCCAAGCCTAAACAATGTCAGGTCAGTGGTGCATGTGGTAAATGCATAACCATAATGGTCTGTAAAGATTGTTAAATAGAGGTTTGAACCTCACCCCTGGCGAATGTAAATGTGTGATTAAGGTAAAATTATTTTTGGGATCTCTCACCCACTACATCACTCAATACCAGTATTTACAAGGGCTGGTAATGTTCCTCGCCTTAGAAGTACCTTGGGACAACATCCATCCAATAAGCTCTGTGGCAAGTGTGATAAATACAATACACTGTAGTAGTAATACATAGCTAGGTAGGGGGTTGAATCTCAGTACTGGCAAGTGAGTGTGAGTATGTATCTGTCTTTCATCAGTATCCTCTGTTGAGGTTGCTGTGATTGTATAATGACAGGATGCATTGTCAGGTGAGTTTTGCTAAATTATTATATTGAGGACCTACTATATGTCACAATGTCCACCTTACAAGGCAACATATGTCAAACAGCAGAGAGGCTGGTGTAGACAATCCATAGCCCTACATGTGACATTATGGATCGGTGAACAATATAGGCAACCCTTGTATTACTCAGAGAACACTCTCCACCTATGTCTCATACACAAACTCACTTGGCTAGGCAACAACCACTACATTGGTAGTTTCCTGCATATTGCCCACAGATAGTAACTACGGTGTGATTGTAGTGAACTACATGCCTGTTGACCACAACACTGCCACTGACATCAGAAAGTACTGTGATGTGTAACATCTCCTGATTGTGTGTTATCTAGCAGGTAAAATGACATGACACTCTGTTTCATCCCTACAATAGGCAAATAAATGCTTACAGTGGTCCATTTGTTATGTTCCCTACAGTACGCCTGCAGCGACTGTAGAGTCTGCAAATGTAACCCACAAAGGGAATACCATGCCTTATACACATGCCCTGTATGGACAGACACCACTATCTCCACTGAATACCTGTATCATGCTGTCAATGTAGGTGTAAACATGACCTCATTTCCATAGTTATGTCTCCCCAAATTAGGTCAGGAATGCTACATCAGAAGATAGCAATCTGTGCACACAACATGCCCCAGAGACCTCAAGTACCCATACACATGTCAAAGAACATGCGTATGGGACATGTGCACAACCCAGACACTGTCCATGTTATGGAATATAGCTCACATATATGGGAAGCAGTGCACATCACTGGCCACTCACAATAGTAACCCAGATGAGTGGATCGTGAATACAATACCCACCTGTGGGGACCACTCCAGGGACTACACCCCTGAGCCACACTGGTCACATTGTCATGTGGCCTGATGCCAAGGTATTCCCTTTGCTTAGCCTTATACAGCTGTCAGGCCCATCCATCTACTACACACCTGCGAAGCAGTGAACCTATGCATCTCAGTACTGGCAAGTGTGTGTGTATGTGTGTGTGTGTGTGTGTGTGTGTGTGTGTGTGTGTGTGTGTGTGTGTGTGTGTGTGTGTGTGTGTGTGTGTGTGGAGATTAATGATTTGAAGCCATTCACAATCACTACACCTCCCATTGGCCTACTTTAGAACGCCTGAGGATGTCATTCACCTTGACATAACCCTTTGGCCATGTATCAACCATATAAGCTCGGTGGTGCTTATGATAACTGTGTAATACTGTGGTATAGCAGACTAGTTAGGTAGAGGCTCTAATTTTGACCCTGCCAACTGTGATGATGTGTGTGTTTCCCTGGGTTACCTATTGTATTCTTGAAAGCCGACAATGTCGAATCCGTCATTGTCGACATGAAAACAGTGAAAATGCAGAACGTTGAATGGGTAAACGAAAGTCTCTGCAAGGGGAGATTTCCATTTACTTCAATGTAGTGCAGTCTCAGAGTTGGTATATTTAAGTAGCGGGGGTGTAAGGGTGCAGGGGGGCTTGCCCCCCTGCCTACACCCTTTAGATTTTCTTTTTTCTTTTTATTTATTTTTTCTGAACATTCAAAATTTTGATGGTTCGATCAGTAAAGGTCGACCTTTAGTGATTCAAACCATTAAACGTTCGATATTCTAACCCATTTACCTGACAAAGTGTCTGTGTGTCTCCATTGACATCTGCTTTAGTGGACATTCACATGTACTACACTTACCCCTTCTTTACCACTGTTGCTGATGTCACTCACCTTCAAAGACACCTTTGGACAGCTGTCCAACATGTAAGCTCTGTGACTCATGCAGTAACTGCATAACACTGTAATAGCAATACATAGTCAGGTAGGTGTTTGAAACTCACTGCTGGTAAGTGTGTGTTTGTGTGTCATCAGTATCCTGAGTAGGTGTTGGTGTGAGTGTGTACTGACAGGATCCATTGTAGTGTGTTTTTTGTTACATCATTATATTGAGGACCTATATGTCCCATGTCCACATTACAAGGCCAACAATTTTCAAACACTGTAGAGGTTGTTGTAAACAATCCTCAGCCATAAATTTGTTCAGCCATGTGCAATTACTATGTGACAGTATGGACTAGTAAACAATATAGGCAACAGTTATAATACCCACATACTACTCTCCACCCATGGGTCATACACAAACACACTTGATTCTTGCTCTCTTACACCCTTCTTTTCTGACCTTGTCTCTGTCTCCCTGTCTCTCTCTCTATCTCTCTCTCTCTCTCTCTCTCTCTCTCTCTCTCTCCCTCTCTGGTGGATGAGGAAAAGTACATCTGTTTTGCATAGGCAGCAGCTTGAGTTTTGTAAGGAATGCTTCTGACCAGCTGATGGCCTGTGCATGAATTGCCCACCACTTGCTAATTGCATGTGGAACAGCTGTGGTATCATTCCTATAGCCAATGGCATGCAAACACACTCCTATAACTAAGCACTTCATGTGGGTGTTGGCCCTTTTCCTTCACTGTGAGCAGGACTTCATGTGGGTGTTTGACAAACAGCATCACAGAGGGTAGTTGGAAATACCTCTTATAACATACACTGTGGATACAGGCCAACAAAGAGGAGGGGGATGTACCAGACGTGGGGACAGAATGTAAGTATTGCTGATTTACGTTTGAAGTAATGTTGGTTTAACAGGGTTTGTGTGGATATGGCTGTTCTACCTGATTTAAAGTCTGGCATGACAGTGTTATGTGGTTGAGGAAACTCTCACCTGTAGGGCTATCTGCAGACTGTCCAGAATTTGGAGTCTTACATGTGTTGTGTTACACATTTCCTGTCTTTAGATATGCAGTAGCATACACTGATGATTGCAATCAGTACATAGTGACATCCATGTGAGTTACTGACTTCATATTCCTCAGAAGAGATATGTCACAACAAACCCTGTTACACCAGGAAATTTCTCGGATTATCAAAGCAATATGTCAATATTGGTGCTGTGTTTATGCCTCTGTCCCCCAAGTCTGTCACCCTTTGTCCATATGTCATGTAGTAAGAGGTGCAGATGAACAGTACATCATTATTTACTGACATCATACTGGTAACAAGCCAGTGAGATATCAGAGTGCTAGACATGTTATGTATAGTAGGCCTCATATTTGAGGACAAAACCTGGACATTATATTGTAGTGTGTACAGTAGTGAGGTATGTGTACATATGGTGATGGCTGACAGAGTGTGTATTGTGAATATGTTACTTTGCCTGTGTAAAGACTGTGGTGGATGTCATTGTCCTTGGTCCTGTTCTATCTGATGTTGCATGCTGCTCCAGTTTATGGTCCCTATCAGCATACATGTTTGTAGGGCCAGACTGACACATGTCCCATACCACAGTCAGACATCAGACTACACTGTGTATTGGCCCAGTATATGTAGGGTTACTGTGTGAGTGGCTCATATGATGGTAGTGTTGTTCACACAGTACATATACTGTAATATTACAGTATATGTACTGTGTAAATAGCACATATACTGTAATATTACAGTATATGTACTGTTCACACAGTACATATACTGTAATATTACTTAGGCTACCATAATGTGACTGTGACTGTGTTCAGATTGGTTGTGGGTATGCACTTTCACACTGGTGTCTGTTACTCCGTGCTGTTACATACCTGTAGTGCCTGCTATATTTACAAGTACATGTGTATTCCCCCATAGGACACTTGGGTCAGTGTTGTGGCAGTCTGCCTGTAGTTTGAACAGTGCTTTGTGACATGCCTAGCAGCTCAGGGTATTTACCTAGTGTGATGTTATGTCCAGATATTTGTCAGATGAACTGTTGCCTGGCCACCATAACTGTTGTGTATGTCTGAAAAAGCAGTGGGGTGGTGTAAAGATGTATGTCACTATGCAGTGTGAAGTATGTGGGCTTGGGATCTCTGCTCCTCCAGGTAATATGTGTTAGGACAGACAGGAGTTTGTGAATGCATCAACTGTGTGATCTTATCTAGTCCAGTATTTTTCGGATATCCCCATTTACATGGCTGTAAACATCTACTTTGTCAGGGTTATTCCACACATCTTGCACTAAGGAGTTCTGTGTATACCTCTGCACTGACTAGATTGTGTTAGACTGTCCTCATTTATTGGTCATATCTCTGCTGTATTCCACCGGATCATTACTGTGATTTGTGTGGTACTTCACTATGATGATCTTATGATGTCTGTCGGTAACTGATGGTGTACATGTTAGTATCAGAAGTGACTTCCCACACATGTCTGTTAACACAACCCCTGTTAGTGTAGCAACATTCCACATTTATAACTGCAATACTTACATGACATCCCCTTGCACTAAGAGGTTGTGACTACTGGTGCTGAGGTATGACTCCAGTACATTGTTATGGTCATATGTTTTATATACATAAATATATATATATATATATATATATATATATATATATATATATATATATATATATATATATATATGTCTATATATATATAGATATACAGATATATATATATATATATATATATATATATATATATATATATATATATATATATATACAGATATATGTATGTACATGTATACATATATCTACATATGTATATATATATATATATATATATATATATATATATATATATATATATATATATATATATATATATACACACATATATATAGACACATATCCTTATGTGTAGACATGACTGTTCTATATACCTTCCCAGATGTACCACACCATATTTATCTGATATGTATATATTTAGATATAACAACATACTTGATTTAACACTAATATCACTAACAAGTACTATACAATTGTTGAAGTCAAGCAGTTGTTCAATACTATTCAGTATGTGTACTGACAGATATATTGGAAAAAAACAACAACCATCTTCACAGCTGTGATGGCTTAGTTGTTAACTGCTGTGACTATAGTGTACAGGGTCCTGGAGTCAAGACCTGCAAGGGCTGCTTATTTTGTTGCTAGGCAGAACTAGGGCTGTTGGATACAGAGTTGTTAATGCAGTTTTGAGCAGCTTTTGGCATGTTTGCGTGGGTTTGCCAGATGGTAAGTGGTGCTAACGTACAGTTAAACAAATAGGCGCTTACACCATGTAGGCTTTGTTTACCAGTGGTGCAAATCAGCTTAGCATTTACATTTAAACAATGATTTACACCTGGTAAGCATAGCGTAGCCATGGTAACCAGTGATCACATTCCAGTCTGATAAAATAGCAGGCTAATGACATCTTTAATGAGTGTATTTAATTCCATGTACATAACATGCTTCTATGTGCTGTCATTACAGTAGCAAGGGGTGTGAGTATACTGACTGGGACACCTGAGTATATATGGATAGTACAACAATCTTTTCCTTTCGTATGTGTTTCATACATGGTTATCATCCCAGGTTATATGCAGTCACTCTTGCATGTATTATATCATTGTGTTACTACTGTTAACAGTGCTTTCCCAAGAAAGAGTAGATTGCAGATTGTAGTACTGGAACCATACACCCCTGCATGCAAAGCTGGACTCTGAGTACTGACTATCATATTCTTGGTGTGTGAGCTGTGTGTTATTAAATACTTGCTACTGGATATTGATCTGATATGTGGATATTAACTGTAGACTACCATGTGTATAGGACATGTCATTGAGGGCTGCTGTCATGTAGTAATGACATACCTATTAGTGTCAGACGTCTATCTGTCAAAACATTAATCCTAATGCATAACCTGTTGGCTAGCTGATTTCTGTCTGTCCTCTGTACAGATGTGCAGATGTTAGGTATCCATCTGGGCTGCTCACAGGCAATCTATGCTTGACTGACACTGACATGTCTGCCCAGCTGTGTTATGAGTGCTACAGCTACGAAACCCCACACTGTAAGCACCACATGCCATGGATACCTCAACTAGACTACCACAGTCAACAGAATATGCTTGGGTGCAGGTCTCCAACCCAGTCACTGGCCATGTTATGTAATATATGTTGCATACATGTCAATTGGAGCAACTCACTGACCCTCTGCAAGAGACAACCAGATGATTGGATGTTGCATTTAACTGTTACCCTGAGGATCACTCATGTGGCATCAGTTGATAGATGGCCTGCTCTCAAATGTCAGCTGACATGATACCACTGTACCCACATTACCTACTCATCTCATCTCTCCATGGACAATATCCTGGTACACACCTAAGACCACCTGCACTTATAGACCCCAGTACTGACAAATGTGTCAGTGTAATTTACTGAGAATAATAGTGTCTATGTGTTTGTAAACCTGCAGTTGATAATACCCTTAGGACCTTCACACACACTACACCCCCCATTGCCATAGCTAGAAATGGCTATTGCTGTAATGCACATTAAATGTACCTTGTGACACTCTTCACTGTATGGGCTACCTGGAGCTTGTAGTACCAGAACAACACTGTTGTGCAAATGGCTAGATAGGCATGGGTTACCCTCTGAGTTCTGGCAAGTGTGTGTATGTGTGCAAATGTGTATATTTGCAGGATACAGCACTCTGAGGCCACATTCTCCAAATACAATACACCTGGCCATATAGTATAAGAAATAGTGATATTGCTGACATTAGGAGAGCCATGACAAACCATCACCTTACTATCCCTGTGGCATGTGCAATGAATGCATATACCTGTAGTAGCACTGATGAGATAGACAAGGAGTTGTATTGTAGTCCTGGTCAATGTGTGATTGTGGGTATGTCAGAGTATTATCATGGGTTTCAGTGAGTAAAATATCCATTGTGGGTTGTGGGTGCTAGGTATACTGTCTTTACACCATGGCACCCCCAGTACATGTCCCAAGGTCCACTGTATGAGGACCACTGTTACCCTCAACCATGCAGGTAACTGAATACACTATCCAGCCCAATGGTGCATGTGCTGTGTGCAAATTATCTGTAACAGAATGGACTCACTGACAAGGTAGTTAGCACTGATAAAACCAGGTTTCTCAGATGAGTCTATGACTGTTATGTTTGTCAATGTGTATATAACAGTATGGCATACAATGTATTGTCCATTAACCCCCACTATCTCCCCCATTACCATACTGTACAAGGCCTGGTGATATTCCTCACTTAACAAGAG
>NC_056726.1:90256568-90261568 GCF_019279795.1 Protopterus annectens | reverse complement strand
CCACTGACAACCCTGCCTGTGCCTCACCATACCTATCATCATCAGAGTCTCTATGAACACTAACATCAGTTTGCCTGCAGGAGGGACACTTACCCACCTCGCCACCTGTGTGGGAAAAACAGAAAATATACTTTAATACCTGCACATCATTGCTTACCTCTACACACACACACACACACACACACACACACACACACACACACACACACACACACACACACACACACACGTACAAGTGAGGTGGCACAAAGATATTACACAGACCTCTCATTACCCAACTGTCAACATGCATGACATATGGCTCTCAACAGCATGCACTGCAGCTGTGCTCAGTCCATGTTGACAACATTATACATCTCTGTGATGCATGAGTTGTGTTAGTAGGTGATGCCCCTTGGATCACACTGCACCCATGTACACAGTATTCCTGTGCACCTGTTCAGCACCTTGCCATGTACTGTGCACCATACCTCACTAGTGTACACACCATTGCTGAATGTGTATATGTGTGGCAGTTATGTTTACTCTGTTGCTCACAGCTCCTATGTGTTTGTCTGACACATACCTGGGTTGATATGAGGACAGATGTCAATAGTGAATGCCTAATGTCCGATTTGCAGATCTCATCATCAGCAGTGCATTTATGAGCAATAAAATCCAATTATACTGACAATCTTTAAAGCTTACTGTAGCTATGAGGAATGTGCACACCCTTATTGACATGCCACCCTCTTGTCTGATATGCCATGGGGCCACAATACTGCATTTGTTAACATTTCACACACCTGATATGTGGCATATGATCTGTGCAGTCAAATGCAGTATCAAACAAATGTGTTAGTTGTGCAGATGTTGATTGGGATGCATACAATATGTGGGTTGCATAAGTGTGCATACCCTTAACATGATGGTTTGTTGCAGCAGCTGTTAAGTGAACTACAGCAGTCACTATTCCTGGAAGGTGTATACTAGCACAGCCCATCTTCACTTGCCATTATTTGGTCACCCCCCTTTACAAATGTCCCCCAACTCTGCCAGATTGCAAGGTCAGCTCATGTATACAGCCCTTGGAGGTCACACAGTGCCTTCACCATTGCTGTGGAGTCAGGTTTATGTCTGGCTCAATGCATGGCCTTGACTGTGTTCAGATACAGCCATTCTTAACAAGCTTTAGATGCATGCTTCAGTTTACTGTTGTGTTTCAGAATGACACCCCTCCCCATCCTCAGCCTTTTTGCAGACGCTTGACTACTATGGGCCACACATGAGTGTCATTTTGCAGTTTCCCAAATTTAGAACACCATGTCTACCAGCCTAGTTCCTGCTAATGAACAGCAAACCTACATGTGTACACTGGCACCAGCAATGTACAGATGGGGATGGTGGGCCTGAGGTAGAGTGAAGTGTTGCTTCTGCAGCACATGTATCTTCATTAGTACTATCTGTAGGTTTCAGCCTTGGTCTCAGTATACCATTACACATTGCAACACATGCCTTTGGGAGACTTGATGTTATGCACATGCTACCTGTAGAGAGCCCTGGATGATATCTCCTGTGGAACAACTCTTCCATCTGATTACCCTAACCCATAGGCCACACTTATGCAGAGTCCAGGTAATTGTTGACACAGGTGCTGCACAGGCAGTACTTTCTAGACATTCCTGCAAGTTCCCAGTGTTGCTGCATGTGTGTGGGCAGCCTCTGTAACCAGTTTGCAACATATGTTGTCATCTGTCTTGGATGGGCATCTATTTATTTTCTACACTAATGGTGTCTCATACTTCATTGTCACATACATGCTTGTCTGCACTGTTTGCCATGATATATGCAATGGCGAGGTAAGGCTACGTCTCCCACTCCTGAGTGCTACCTTTTGGATATTGGATCCATTCCATGGTTTGTAAGATGTGTGCAAGCCATGGCTGCTTCTGTTGCAGGTGAGTGGGCAAATGTCATGGACATACTTCTTGGACAGCAGACCATTACTTGGTGTGACATTGAGGATCCGTACTTGATGGAAGGTGCATACTCAAGACGAGTGAATGATGCAGTACCTCAAAAGCTGCTTCCACAATATGTTATTTCGACTGTGTGCACACATATGTTTTCATTGTTTAAGGTACGTATTCCACATATTTGTTGTCCTAACATAGGACTCCATCTTAGACATTCATTACAGGTTGCAGAAGTTGGGTAATGTGGTATTGTGATATGCCATTGTGTAGATCTGCAACAGTTGGCATTGTAATACTGGTATATACACTCATTGTTGTAGCCACTGTCTAAGGGTAATGTTTCAGACATGTGCCTACTGTAGGCCATGTGTCCCACCATTATGTTTGACTTCAACAATTGGCTAAGCTTCTGGTGTCATTCTAAGGGGATCTAGTATCTGTCTGCCTGGGATGACATGGTCGACAGAAAACAATGTTTTGCGAGAGATGGCCTGCACCTGTCGCCACTGGGATTCCGGATACTGGCTAAGGGTCTTGCCAAGCCTATAGTGCCTTTTTTAGACAAGGTTCAAATGACAAACTCACCACCATAAAAGGAACAGGCAAGCAAAAACTGAGGGTAATGCTACTCAATGCTAGAAGTCTAAATCTCAAAATGCACTCACTCGAGGCACTCCATAAAATGGAGAACATCGATATCTATGCAATGACTGAGACCTGGTTCAAGGCTCTAGGGAGCACCCCTGCATTACTAGGATATAACTCATACCACACTCTTTGGACATCTAGCCAGGATCAGAACACCAAAGGTGGAGGTGTGCCCATATTCATTAAGGATATCCATACTTCCAGGTTAGTTGCGAAGCATAATGCATCCAAGGTTATCCAAGTGCAACTAACTCTGAGCAAAACTCCAAATTGTAGCTTGCTACAGATCCCCTACCATGCCCCAGGATTCTCACTCCTCTTTTCTTGATATACTGGAAAATATTAGGGTTCAACCAAACACCTTAATAATGGGCGATTTCAACTACCCTACCATTATCTGGAAAAACTACTCATGTACCAACTCCTTCGCTCAACGCTTTCTGGAATTCATAAATTCCAATGCCCTGTATCAATTTATCCACAACCTCACCAGGGTATAACAATATCCTAGACCTAGTCATTACCAACATGAGTGACCGAGGTTCCACACCTGAAGTCAACTCCTCGTTGGTCAGATCTGACCATAAGCTAATCACCCTAGATATCCGCATCCCACCCCCACTCACCATGAAGGAAACCATGGTAAAAAATTTCTCCAAAGGCAACTTCATGCTTCTTAAGACAGAAGTGGCGAACTTCATGACACCCATGAAGATGGTCAGTACAGTTACAATGGCTGAATCCTGCACAAATGTACTCTATAAGCACTTACATGAGTGCATGGATCATGCTAGCCCAAACAGAGCCAAGCAGCTATCCTCCAAAAATAAGAAGCCAATCTGGTGGTCCCCTGCCATAAACAAACTCTACAATAGAAGGAAGAAACTGTTGCAAAAAAAAGTAAAACCCCATGAGTGGAGGAGCTCCCTGGGCAGCCTCAGTAAGAAGCTGAGATCCCTTATGTGATCCTACAAAGCTAGCTACGAAAATAAAATCGCCACTGATTCTAAGAGCAACCACAAAGCATTCTATAGCTATGTCAAGAATCTCAATGGCAATACCCAGATCTACTCTGAGTTGCAGCACAACAGCATGAAAATTATAGAACCAACTGATATTGCCAACATCCTGGCAGAGAGGTTCAAAGCTAACTTTACCCCTTTCTCACCCGCTAAAGGGCTCATATCTATACAGGAAGAATGCAGAGTTTCTTTAATCACATCTATGCAGGTAAAAGCTGCACTCTCTAAAACCAAAAACACAGCATCCATGGGACCAGACAACATCCTGGCTGCATTTTACATGAACTTCAGAATGAACTGGCTCCCCACCTAAGCACCATGTTCAATCACAGTCTCACATCAGGTTTTGTGCCCACTGCATGGCACACAGCAACAGTTATCCCACTCCACAAAGAGGGAGCCACCACTGATCCTGGGAACTATCACCCTATTAGCCTGACGGGCCTGGTCTACAAGGCCATGGAATATATCAATATGGAACTTATGAACAAAGACATTGGTAACCTCCGAAATCTGGATCCCACTGAATTTGGGTTTGAAAGGCAGATCATGCCTTCTGAACCTGATCGACTTCTTTGCGGCAGTCATCAAAGCCGTAGACGAGGGTAAGATGGTTCACACAGCCTATCTTGACCTCACCAAGGCTTTCAACACCATCCCCCATTGTGGAATTATAGCTAAATTCACTAAACTAGGTATAAATCCCTATGTCACAAGACGGATTGCCAACTGGCTCACTGACAGAACCCACACTATAAAAGTTGCAGACTCCAAATCTGACTTCAAACCAGTGACAAGTGGAGTACCACAGGGTTCAGTCTTGAGACCTCTCCTGTTTGGTATCTACTTCTCTGAAGTACAGGCTAACACAGAAGTCCTCTGACTAATGAAGTTTGCAGATGACTACAAACCAGGAGCCATAGTCGAGTCCCCAAATGATGTGGACATCCTACAGAAGGGCATCACTGAGACAGTTGCCTGGTGTCAGAGGCATGGCCTCAAGATCACTGCCAAAAAGTGCATTGTCATCCCCTTTGGTAAAAACTCTGTACCCATGAACTACCACATAAATGGCAGTCTAATTAATGCCGAATGTGTGATAAGAGACCTTGGGACCAGGTGGACGGTTGTCTCTCCTTTGATAATCACATCATCACAGTAGTCAGGAAATCTTTCTATGTGGCATACCTCATCACAAAAGGGTTCTCATAAAGGAAAAAAGAGGTCATTGTTCCCCTCTACTCAGCAGTCATTAGACCCATTATAGAGTACAACACCCCTTTTGGAATGTACCTCACAAGATATCTGCAGCAGCTGGAAAGGCCACAGAAGTACCTCATAAAGAGGATTACTGGCCTCAAAGAGATGCCCTACA